>NC_084731.1:82421520-82466520 GCF_033978785.1 Entelurus aequoreus | reverse complement strand
TGTGTACCGCACATTAAGCACACGGCTTTACCTTTAATTTATGTAAAGAAATACCTGCCAGTCCATGTCTTGTTGAAAACACGCAAATGCGTCATCAACTTTTCTTTTTTTAGCGTCTCATCACTTGTCTCTATGCACATTCACTCACAGGTTCCCCCCGGACATACGGCCACATTTCAAAATAAAAGCAGCACAGTTGTATTGCGCGCACAAAATAGATGTTTTTTAAACTTTATTTTGTAATTTGTGATTGCGCCGTTCAATTCACTCACAATCGCACACGCGCATACGTCCACACGGAAGTAGTACAAATAACGCTTTTCAAAACAAAAGCAGCGCCGTTGTATTGCACACTCGACATAGATACTTTTTGAAATTTATTTTGTAATTTATGATTGGCCTCACGCGGGCCGGACAGGGATGCGCAAAGGGCCGGATGCGGCCCGCGGGCCGGTGAATGCCCAGGTCTGATGTAGGGGGAAAAAACGTACGCAAGGCCCAATTGTCAGGAACATAGGCGCTGGTGCAACAATGCCGAGCACCCACGTGGGATTGAGGGCAACTTTAAATCTTGAAATTAATTTTTTGAATAATCAATCTTCTTCTTGTTAATTTTATGGCGAGTTTGGTCAGTTTTATATAATAAATAAGTCACAAATCACATGACAAAACACACCAGCAACATCCATACATGTCACACTAAAGGTGGCAGAATGAACAACACCAACACTGTCATAAACATGTGCCATATAGTGAAACCACACTAAACAACAACGACAAACACATTTTGGAAGAATATTTGCACCGCAACACAACATAAACACTACAGAACAAATTCCCATAATTCCCTGCATCACCAACTCTTCCGGGACGTTACAATATAAACAAACGCCATTGGTGGATCTACACCTAACATCCACTGTAATGATACCATGTACAATAGCGTATCTAGTCGATACTACTATGATTACATCGATATTTTTTAACATCACAAAATCTTCTTTCATTTTTTTTTAATATATATTATGTTTATAAATTCAGGAAATATGTCCCTGGACACATGAAGACTTCGAATATGACCAATGTATGATCCTGTAACTACTTGGTATCGGATTGATACCCAAATTTGTGGTATCATCCAAAACTAATGTAAAGTATCAAACAACAGCAGAATAAGTGATTATTAAATTTTAACAGAAGTGTAGATAGAATATGTTAAAAGAGAAAATAAGCAGATATTAACTGTAAATGAACAAGTAGATTGTCACGACTAGGTCCTTGGCGTGGATTGTTTTTCCGAGGTGCAAAGCAACTTGACTGGACACGGCTTGGAGGTGAGTACATTATTTAATATAAGGACAATAAAAAGGAATAAACAAAAGGCGCTCACAGAGGAGGTAACAAACTTGGCTATGAAACAAAAGACATGCATTTGGGCATAAAAACTATAAACATTAAATCAAAACTTACTTGGCATGAGATGAAACAAGAACTATGGTAAACAGGTGCAGAGCATAAATTTGTGTGGAAAAGGTGTGATGTCGCCAGGACGAACAACAGAAACAGAAAAGCTTATATAGTGACATGATAAGTGAAAACAGGTGCGTGACTAACCGTGAACAGGTGCGTGACATGACAATGTGAACCAGGTGAAACTAATGGTTGCTATGGTGACAAAGCAAGGGAGTGAAGACAAGAACTAAAAAGTGTCCAAAAACCAAGCAAAACAAAAACAAGATCAACACAGACATGACATAGATTAATAATTAATTTTCTACCACTTGTCCTTAATAATTTTGACATAATAATAGAATGATAAATGACACAATATGTTACTGCATATGTCAGCAGACTAAATTAGGAGCCTTTGTTTGTTTACTTACTACTAAAAGACAAGTTGTCTTGTATGTTCACTATTTTATTTAAGGACAAAATTGCAATAATAAACATATGTTTAATGTACTGTAAGATTTTTTGTTAAAATAAAGCCAATAATGACATTTTTTGTGGTCCCCTTTATTTAGAAAAGTACCGAAAAGTACCGAAATACTTTTGGTACCGGTACCAAAATATTGGTATCGGCACAACACTAATACACACACCGAGCACCCACTGGCAGAAATGTAGATCGGCGCCAGGAGCAATCCTGACATGGTAACTGGCAGCTTGTTCACACACTGGAATCAAACGTCAACACTGGGAAAGGACGATGGGGTAAAATAACATTTTACTGACGTTGTTGACGTGAGCGCGCTGCCGCACAAGCACGCCTCGGCCTGTTTAGGAATGACGGCGGAAATGCGACGGCCAAAACTCCCCCGGTTTGAGCGCGGCTGAACGAGTTCTTATCCTCGCCATGTCTCTCCGGCCTGAGCGAGGGCGCAACTCTCGCAGTCCCGGACTCATTCGTCCTCCTCACCCTCCTACGTTCGCACACAACCGTGAATCAGCTCGTTAGCATATTGTTGGCGCTGTGGGCGCGGGGGAGAGATACTTCCGTCAATAACAAGCTCCGACCGCACGTGTGCATGTTGCACGCCAACCCCAGCCCCGCCGCTGCAGGCAACAAACGGCGGAAATTCGTCCGACATGGCGAATCGGAGCAATTTGGGTCCTTTTCCCCTTCTAACTTTCACGATGTGTCCAAGGAGTGAACAGGACACTACTGTTCATGCGAAGGTGGTCTTGGCAGGAGCTTTGAGCTCGCTGTCACTTTTGTAAAAAGATGCTTCAAGCTCTTGTCAGTTTCGCCTCCTTCATCCATTCCCATCTTTCACACACTTTCTCCATCTGGCTTCTTTTCTCTTCTCCGCCCTCCGTCTTTCTCTCCCCATCCTCACACCCTGACACCTAATGAAGCAATGCACTGTACTATCCGTCCCCCTTGCTCCTGCACTTCCGAGCCCCTTTCACTTGGTGCATTTTTCTTGCGGTTTCGCCCCCCCCCCCCCCCCCTCGCCCCCCTTTCTCCGGGGCATTCTTTGCGCCGTTAACTTGAGAAATGAGCAAGAGCCTCCTCGAACTTTATTGGAAACTTATTATGAGTCATACATCACCATCAGAAAGTTGGAAGAGTAAATCTCTCCAGATCAAATCTCTTTGATACGGAGGGGCTTATGTAGCAGAAGCGGTCCCCAAACCCTCCTGCAAGGATCGTGGATGCGATTGCGCAACATCTAAGGTTTATTTGCTGCGAGCTTTTTCCTCACTTTAAGACGTTTGAACCGCTCAGGCATTTCAACTATGTCCTCGTAGACGCTTGTTGTCAATCACCAGCCGCATGCAAACTCCAAAACCCCCCGGGAGGGGGTTGTTTTTCTCTCGGCTCGGTCTCGTCGTTTTATGCGGTAAAACGCTTCAAAATTGTGGCCGGTTTGTCCAACACAGACCCTGTCTACATTAAGACAGAGAACCTATTAAACGAATAATTATTTAGCCTAATTGCCGTTTCGGCCTCACTAAATCTGTCACAATGGGGTTTTCGCAGCTTTCTCCCGGGATGCAGACGGACCACTCTGGACAAAGCGTGCGGGTAAGAACATGATTTATTCTCAAAAATAACGCAAAGTACTGTATTTTTCGGAGTATAAGTCGCTCCGGAGTATAAGTCGTACCGGCCGAAAATGCACAATAAAGAAGGGAAAAAACATATATAAGTCGCATTTTTGGGGGAAATTTATTTGATAAAACCCAACACCAAGAATAGACATTTGAAAGGCACTTTAAAATAAATAAAGAATAGTGAACAACAGGCTGAATAAGTGTACGTTATATGACGCATAAATAACCAACTGAGAACGTGCCTGGTATGTTAACGTAGCATATTATGGTAAGAGTCATTCAAATAACTATAACATATAGAACATGCTATGCGTTTACCAAACAATCTGTCACTCCTAATCGCTAAATCCGATGAAATCTTATACGTCTAGTCTCTTACGTGAATGAGCTAAATAATATTATTTGATATTTTACGGTAATGTGTTAATAATTTCACACACAAGTCGCTCCTGAGTATAAGTCGCACCCCCGGCCAAACTATGAAAAAAACTGCGACTTATAGCCCGAAAAATACGGTACCAAAAACAGAAAACAAGCAAGAGGAATAATGTGCTGATCGCACTCGAAACTAAGCTACCACTTAGCATGGACTAGAAACAAGCAAAACTTACGTAGACAAGGCTACCACTTAGCATTGGCTAGGAGACAAGCAAAACTTTACGTTGACAGGTTGCATTAAGCAAACAATGACGCCATGCCGACGGACCGGCAAAGGCAGGCTTAAATAATGCCTCTGATTAATGCTCGGGAAGCAGGTGAGCGGGCGAGCACTAATCAGAGACAGGTGAACACAATGAGCAACCATGGCAACCAAAACAAACTCAGAGGTGCACAAACAGGAACTGAAGGAGTCCAAAACTAACAGAAAATACAAAACATGATCCGGACCACGGATCATGACAAAATTCATTGTTTAAGGTTCCCCTCCTTGGATCATTTTTTACACGGGTAAGTGCGCCATCTACAGGGTTCGTACACCTTTTTCATGGCCAAATTCAAGCACTTTTTAAGGACTTTCAAGATAAATTTTCCAGTTGTTCCAGTACCCTTAAAAAGGCGAAAACCAGTGTGAATCAATCCATAGCCTTGTTGTTGGAGGTCACCAAATGCTGTCTGTAGGAAAAATACGGAAAATCTACAGTTTCATTTTTTTAACATATTCTTCTGTTAGTGTGCCTCAGGATTTTGTAAATTAAAAAAATGTGCCTTGGCTTAAAAGAGGTTGAAAAACACTGCCTTCAAGAGATCATTTTCAACTTTTTAATACCATGGCTGGACAATCACCGCATTTTTCTGATTATAAGGCGCACTTATAATCCTTTCATTTACTCAAAAATCGACAGTGCGTCTTATAACGCGGTGCGCTCAATGTTCGGAAAAATTCTGGTTGTGCTTACCGACCTCGAATCAGTTTTATTTGTAATGATAAGTGTGACCAGTAGATGGCAGTCACACATAAGAGATACGTGGTCACTGCAAGTTGACGCCTGTTCAATAAATTACGCTAGCAAGTACCCCTTAAGCAAGGAACACATAAAAAAACGTTGATGTTACATTGAGGATACAGAGCAGGGGTGGGCAAACTTTTTGGCTCAGGGGCCACATTGGCTTTTGAAATTTGACATACAGGCACATGATGCATTTCAAATAGGGATGTCCGATAAAGGCTTTTTGCCGAATTCCGATATTCCGATATTGTCCAACTCTTTAATTACCGATACCGATATCAACCGATACCGATATATACAGTCGTGGAACTAACACACTATTATGCCTAATTCGGACAACCAGGTATGGTGAAGATAAGGTCCTTTTTAAAAAAAATAATGAAATAAAATAAGATAAATAAATTAAAAACATTTTCTTGAATAAAAAAGAAAGTAAAACAATATAAAAACAGTTACATAGAAACTAGTAATTAATGAAAATGTGTAAAATTCACTGTTAAAGGTTAGTACTATTAGTGGACCAGCAGCACGCACAATCATGTGTGCTTACGGACTGTATCCCTTGCAGACTGTATTGATATATAATGTAGGAACCAGAATATTAATAACAGAAAGAAACAACCCTTTTGTGTGAATGAGTGTGAATGAGTGTAAATGGGGGAGGGAGGTTTTTTGGGTTGGTGCACTAATTGTAAGTGTATCTTGTGTTTTTTATGTTGATTTAATAAATACAATTAAAAAAAAATACAATTTAAAAAAACCGATACCGATAATAAAAAAAACGATACAGATAATTTCCGATGTTACATTTTAAAGCATTTATCGGCCGATAATAATTTCAAAGCATATCATGTCTGTTGGAACTAAGAGTATGCTTCTCAAACATGGTCTATTTTAATCATATTGCATATATTTTCAACAATATCATATCCGAACATCAAAGAAACACACAAATGGTATTAAAGGATTAACACTTACATTCTGTCTTAACGGGAGCAGTGTTGTTGAGCACCCTTTTTTGCCAGTGTGTCGAAGTCTAGTATCGGTTTTGTTGTGGCAATTCTCAAAACAGATCTTTGCTTAATTAAGTTTTAATATTTGGCGGGCCGGATTAAAGGGACCAACTGGCCTGATATGGCTCTCGGGTCGTAGTTTGCCCATCCTTGATATAGAACATAAATCAAAAATCTGTCAAAATGTTTTAGTACAATTCTGGTAAGCTATTAAGCCACACCACTTGATGGAACGTGGAGCATTACGGCTACCATAGTCAGACGTACTGTGCTTCAACATACGGGTATTATTATGGTGTGTGTAGAAGGACCCCAAAATGGCACCTATTTTGGGACATATTATCTGACATTTTGTTTCGTAATATTATTCAAAACCAACTGATTTGTATTTGGGATATGCATAAGTCCCAAAAATGTGTGTGCGTCCGCCATTCTAGTCCGCGCCATAGTCCATCAGCTCCTCCTTTTTCTCTATCCTCTTGTTGTGGGGCATTCATCCTCTGTTGTTGCCATTTGTAATACAAAGTAGCATATAGTTCTAACTTAAATATGTCAGTAGCCTTGCTATGGAAGCGCTAAAAACTACCGGTACAACGAAGAGGATGGGGAGAAGACGGCACATCCTGAAGCGACTGTCAGAAAGTGGCTTGCAGATGGTGTGTAAAACATAAAATATGTAACATTTTGACCAAAAAACTGCCATTACATGTTATGTAGACCACAAGGATGTCTTTTAAATGTGCGCCCCTATGAATGAATATAGACCTGAATAGACCTGCTCCATCGACAGTGTGCCTTATAATCCGGTGTGCCCTATGGTCCGAAAAATACGTTAGTTTGCTTTAATGAAATGCTTTTTAAACATTATACTTATTTAAACAGCTCTGTACACACCTCAAATACATATATCTTGGTACTTGATGCGTGTTACAGTTAGCATTTTAGCATGCTATTTTTGCAGGTATACACCTCAGTGTCAAATATTTTGTTACTTGACAAATGAGACCTGTTAGCATGCTAATGTTAGTTTACTAGCTTTTTTTTTCTTAAGCTAATTTTGTAGGTATACACCTCACACCATATGTTGGTACTTGATGCATGCTAACATTAGCAGGCTAGCATTTTAGAAACATTTTCCTGATACACACCACAGAGTAATATATTTTGGTACTTGAGGCATGTTACAGTTAGCATTTTAGTATGTTTACATTAACATGCTAGATTTTTTTTTAGCTGGTGTACATCTCAGTGTCATATATTTTGGTATTTTACTAATGCTAACTGTAAGCATGCTATTTTAGCATGTTAGCATAGTACTGTTAGCATGCTATTTTTGCAGGTATACACCTCAGCGTCAAACATTTAGTTACTTGACAAATGAGACCTGTTAGCATGCAAGACTAGCTTTTTTTTTCTTAGCTAATTTTGAAGGTATATGAGTGCAGCTGAGATAGGCTCCAGTACCCCCTGTAATCCCAAAAGGCTAGCATTTTAAACACATTTTTCAGGTACACACCTCTGCGTAATATATTTTGGTACTTGGCGCATGTTACGGTTAGCATTTTAGCATGCTTACATCAACATGCTAGATTTTTTTAGCTGTCTTCTAAATATGGAAAAAATATATAATATAATATGACCCCTTTAAACCGCTTTATAATCCAGTGTGCCTTATGTATGAATATAGACCTGAATAGACCTGCTCCATAGACAATGTGCCTTATAATCCGGTGTACCCAATGGTCCGAAATATGCAATAGTTTCCTTTAATTAAATGCTTTTTAAACATTATACTTATTTAAACAACTCTGTACACACCTCAAATAAATATATTTTGCTACATGATGCATGTTACAGTAAGCATTTTAGCATGCTAAAACTAGCAGGCGAGATTTTTTTCTTAGCTGATTTAGCTAGTATACTAAAACAGGCTCCAGCACCCCCCACAACCCCGAAAGGGACAAGCGGTAGAAAATGGATGGATGGACATCTCAGCGTCATATTTTTGGTATTTCACTAATGCTAACTGTATGCATGCTATTTTTTAGCAAATTAGCATAGGGTTGTTAGCATGCTATTTTGGCAGGCATACACCTCAACGTCAAATATTTTGTTACTTTACAAATGAGACCTGTTAGCATGCTAACGTTAGTATACTAAGTTTTTTTTTTTTTCTTAGCTAATTTTGTAGGTGTACGAGTGCAGCTGAGATAGGCTCCAGCACCTCCCGCAACCCGAAAAGGGACAAACAGTAGAAAATGAATGGATGGACATCTCAGCCTACCATGAATTGATTTACGTGGACACCGACTTAAACAAGTTGAAAAACTTATTCGGGTGTTACCATTTAGTGGTCAATTGTACGGAATATGTACTAGACTATGTCTCCCGGCTGGCCTGGGAACGCCTCGGGATCCCCCGGGAGGAGCTGGACGAAGTGGCTGGGGAGAGGAAAGTCTGGGCTTCCCTGCTTAGGCTGCTGCCCCCGCGACCCGACCTCGGATAAGCGGAAGAAGATGGATGGATGGATGGATGGATGTACTATACTGTGCAATCTACTAATACAAGTTTCAATCAATCAAAAAAGCCATATTTTGATACTCGATGCATGCTAACAGCAGACTAGGATTTTAAACACATTTTTCAGGTACACACCTCAGCGTAATAATTTTTGGTACTTAGCATTTTAGCATGCTTACACTAACATGCTGGATTTTTTTTTTTAGCTGGTGTTCATCTCAGCGTCATATATTTAGGTATTCCACTAATGCTAACTGTAAGCTTGCTATTGTTAGCATGCTAGCATAGTACTGTTATCATGCTATTTTTTGCAGGGATACACCTCAGCATCAAATATTTTGTTACTTGACAAATGAAACCTGTTTGCTAGCTTTTTTTTTTCTTAAGCTAATTTTGTAGGTATACACCACAGCCATATTTTGGTACTTGATGCATGCTAACATTAGCGTTTAAACACATTTTTCAGATACACACCACAGAGTAATATATGTTGGTACTTGAGGCATGTTGCAGTTAGCATTTTAGTACGTTTACATTAGCATGCTTGATTTTTTTTAGCTGATTTAGCTGGCGTACATATCAACGTCATGTATTTTGGTATTTTCCTAATGCTAACTGTAAGCATGCTATTTTTAGCATGTACTGTTAGCATGCGGTTTTCTTTTAGCTCATTTTGCTCATATATTTTGTTACTGGACGCTATCTTTCTACTGGTTTTGAAGGTATAAAATACCAGAAAGGCCCCCGACATTTTTTGATTTGTCAGTCTGTGTGTGGCCCTCAGTGGAAAAAGTTTGGACACCGCTGATATATTGCAAGGACAACAGGTCATAGGCAGAGTTGTGCTAAATCAAAGCTAGAATAAGGAATCTCCACCATAAAAAAAAACAGCCCCGCAAGGTTAGGCGTACATTGCTAACACCAAGGGGACTATTTATGATCCGGCCTCACGCGGAACAATGTCCTAAGGTGACGCTGAGTCATCTTGCAAGGGCCAATGTCAACTGTCAGGTACATTTAAGGAGTAATGGCGTTGGCAGCTTTCCTCCGCTCAATACCATGTAAGCCAGATGAGGGGCGAGAGCCAACAGCTGCGATATAATTCACAATTACAAGCCTCACGGTTCAGTGCCAACGTATGAAATTAAAATTTTAATGTGCGGAGCGTCAATAAGGTTGGTCTTTACAGCCCGTTCAGTTTATCGCCTTTTTGAATGAAAGTTTTCTCATGCTAATCAGCTGCGGTGTCCTAAGTGGCTTCATGCAACGGCTTCTCCCTAAGGGTTTTAGGTCGGAGCTCTGCCCAGGTAACAAGGGAACGTTATGTGAACGTTAGGAGAACGTTGTGGCATTGTTCCGGGAACGTTCGTTTATAACGTTCAAAGAACGTTTGGTTGTGGAGTTCTTGCTTGGTTAGCAGAACGTTAGCCAAGAACGTTTGGCTAGAACGTTTAGGGAACTGTTTAGGAACATGCTATTTACATCTGTTTTTATGCTATATTGTCAGGAATAACACTCAAACAGAAATTTCAACAGAATTAATTCTTTATTTGTGATAGTGATTTCAACAGAAATAATTCTTTATTAGTGATATAATACAAAAATGGGGACGGCGTGGCGAAGTTGGTAGAGTGGCCGTGCCAGCAATCGGAGGGTTGCTGGTTACTGGGGTTCAATCCCCACCTTCTTCCATCCTAGGCACGTCCGTTGTGTCCTTGGGCAAGACACTTCACCCTTGCTCCTGATGGGTGCTGGTAGCGCCTTGCATGGCAGCTCCCGCCATCAGTGTGTGAATGTGTGTGTGAATGGGTGAATGTGAAAATACTGTCAAAGCGCTTTGAGTACCTTGAAGGTAGAAAAGCGCTATACAAGTATATACTTGTATAGCGCTTTTCTACCTTCAAGGTACTCAAAGCGCTTTGACATACAACCCATTTATCATTTATAAATGGAATGGAATGCAGTGGTCTTGGTCGTGCGCGTCAGTGTATCCTGCCCCTTCTTGGTTCTCTTCCTGGAAGTAAATCCATCCATCCATCTTCTTCCGCTTATCCGAGGTCGGGTCGCGGGGGCAGCAGCCCAAGCAGGGAAACCCAAATCCTGGAAGTAAATAATTATCACAAATACAACAAAGACAGCACTTGAATGTAGATTAATTGAATTGAATTAAAACATTGGTATAATTACTTTATCATTTACCTCTCATCTCACTCTGTTCTTTTGCTTGTTTCTTTTTCCTTTTTTGTCCTCCCTCTTAATTCCTCCTATTCTCCTGCAAGTAGTTATAATTGCAAATTCAAAAGACATGCAGTGGAACTTCAATAAAATGGAATTCAAAATTGGGATATCTTCAAATTTTGAACCTCCCTTTCGAAAAGTGGCCAGTTTCAGGACCTCTCCAAGCTCACAATCCACTTCAGCTGTGGTCGTCTGCTTGTAAACACCCCTGCATGCCTCTGCAATCACCAGTACAATTTAGAATTCCCTTTAGAATAAATACTGTAATAATAACAGCTAGATCGACCTTGTGAGCATACATGCAACATATGCTCAAAGATGCAAACCTATTATTAACACTTACTATTTATTATTCTGTAAAGGGGCAAGTCCTCAAACGCCACTTTTCCTGACTTTCCACGGAGGCCAAGCTGCTCCAGGACTTTGTTTGTGGCAATTTTCCTCAGCATTGTCCTCACCGTGTCTGCCAAATTCTGCCCACCAAGAGCAGTAGGAGCTTTCACCTATACAAATAAATAAACAACAATATTGTACTTGATTAGAAATTGTTTTTTGATAAGTGAGCAAGATATTTTTGCAGTGGGGAATTAAAAGTAATTACCAGCTGCTTTCTGAGCAGAAGATCAGTGTCGAGCCGTTCACAGAAGGCCTTCAGCTGCTCAAGAGTCTTGAAAGGCTGATCAATGAGATCTTGAACATCCACAGATTCTGACCCCACAGACTGTGCTGCCAGCCCTCTCAGCATGCGCATAATTTCTCCCTGGTTCTCAAGTATATTTTGAACTTTCATGTTCAACTAGAAAACTGCAAAGACAACAAAAGTCAAAGAGGTAATTCGTATCACTGCCCGTTGTAACAGCCTGTTTAACACCACCTATCAACAGTTAAATAGCCAACTAACGTTCACTGTCAAGGGCATTCCTGCTGCTTCTTGGAGCGGTCTGGTACTGACTCGTACTGGCTGGAGTGGTCTTGTACTGGCTTGAGCGGTCTGGTACTGGCTTGAGCGGTCTGGTACTGGCTTGAGCTGGATGCATTCCTGTCTGGACTGAGCCTGGAAGTGCTGCTTCTCGCTGGGCTGTGAAGTCGGCCTGGATGCCTTGGAGTGGTCTGGTATTGGCTGGTACTGGCTGAAGTGGTCTGGTACTCGCTGGAGATTGGAAAGTTAAAGGTTGGGAGCTCTGGCAGTGGGGGTGCCTGGACGAAGATCTGTGTTTTCTCTTTTCTGCACTTCTTTTTTGGCCGAATTTCCTCTTCATCTAAACCAACGAAGACAAAAAAATGTATGCACCACTAAGTAGTATTTGAGTATTGTAAGTAAACAGTCTTTGAAAAGTGACTATACCGTCAGCATCAAACACATCTTCCTCATCGTTTCTATAACGTTCAGGGGTGATGTGGCTCCGTTTGGTTAAAACTTCTTCTGGGCTCGAAAACATTTCAGCTTGTTTTTCGTATTGAAGGGCCTTGTCAAAATCTTCTGCAAAATTTCAAAGTATGCCGATGACTCAAGATGAATTTAACTTATGTTGTTTAAAATATACATGATATGACTTAGACAATATTCCCTTACCAGTCAATGTTTTCCTGAAAACCCGAATTGGCAGCCTCTCCCAGAATTGTTTGTCAGGAATCTCAGCTTTCCGGATTCTGGAGTGGGTAGGATTTGGCCTTGGCCAACAGCAGAAGGTATTCTGAAGATAAAATAATCATGATGAATGACATAATAATAATAAGCTACAATAGTATGCCTATGCACAGTACTTTTCAGAAAAAGTAATAACCTTTCCATCATCTTCTGTCCATTTGGTTGGGACAACAGCGACTGAATGTTCACCAAGGAACTCAACGACCACAAAAGAAGGAGCCATCTGGAAAACAATCAGATAATATTACCATTTCAATACTGCATCAAAGGGTTATTTATGAATCCTAATACAGTTAGTCAGTTATTCTTAGTCTGCACACACTCTTCTGGTTAGACATGCTCCAAGCAGACCTTCTATACCAGGGGTCACCAACCTTTTTGAAACCAAGAGCTACTTCTTGGGTACTGATTAATGCGAAGGGCTACCAGTTTGATACACACTTAAATAAATTGCCAGAAATATCCAATTTTCTCAATTTACCTTTAACTCTATGTTAATATTAATAATTAATTATATTTATCTTTGTTGAAACACTGATCATCTTAATGATTTCTCACAATAAATATATATAGAAACAGATAAATATCAAAATGCAACACTTTATTTTTATATTTTCTCTAAGTGCACATTTTTCAAATTGAACATTTTCAAATGATCACTTCTAAGACAGTCTTGTGAAATCACAATATCCCATTTTAACTAGCTAGCCACTAACAATTTTTAACAAATCATGAATTACTTTGTACCATGTTTGTACAAATAATAACTCATGTAAAATACAAAAGTCAACTCTCAAATTTTTTAATAAATCATGTCACACTTTGAACTGGACACCAAATCTGTTATCTGTTTCTTTGTCAGTTAGTGAAGATCAAGTCTTTAAAATATTTTCTTGGATTTTCAAATTCTATTTGAGTTTTGTCTCTCTTAGAATTAAAAATTTCGAGCAAAGCGAGACCAGCTTGCTAGTAAATAAATCAAATTTAAAAAATAGAGACAGCTATTTGAGCTATTTGCAGAACAGGCCAGCGGGCTACTCATCTGGTCCTTACGGGCTACCTTGTGCCCGCGGGCACCGCGTTGGTGACCCCTGTTCTATACTTACTACTGGTTATTGATCTGTTCAAAATTCATGCAGTATCCCCATGAATATGCTATGGCAAATTATTGTTTAACTAAACTACAAATAAATCCACCCTTCTTCAGAAGTCATTCGTTGGTCTTTGGTCAGTTTGGAAACTTTATAACAGCCAACCTGCACGAGAGATGTATGCTAGTTAGCGCCGGCGCATGGCGCGCATTTATACACAAAGCTAAAACCGTAAAATGGTCTGAAATTAATCATAGGTAGGTTGGAAATTGTTATACAAAAACGTGCTTCGTATTTCACTCTTTCTATACTTACTTGTGATAAATGGATGGCGCACCAAATTGCTTTAAAATCGGGATTCTGGAAGTAGTTAGCCTTCGTCCTTCTTTGTCTCACGGAGCAGCTTCAATTGTGCGTGCGTGCAGTCTTCTTCTCCTTCTTCAGATTTTTATGGCGGTTGGCAAGCAACCTTGTGTGTGCATTACCGCCACCTACTGTGCGTGCAGCCTTGACTCAGCCGGCGTCAGATTGTTCACAAAACACAACACTTTCGCAGAAAGTTAGGGAAACGTTACAACATACTGTATAAAAAGTAAATTTGCGAGAAAAAAAAACACTTATAAAAGCCTAACAGTTGCTGTTTCCATTGCAGGCAAATTATATTTGGTATATAGATGAGAACGTTCTAAGAACATTCTAAGAACGTTCTTAGAACATAATTAAAAAAAAAAAACAACATATTTTTTAATATGTTCTAAGACCGTTCTTAAGAACGTTCTTAGAACATATCAAAAACTTTATTTTTGATATGTTCTAAGAACGTTCTTAGAACGTTCTCATCTTGCATAACCAAAAGAGAACCATAAGGGAACGTTACGTTAACGTTAGGTGTTACCTGGGTGGCTTGCTTTTGCAAGGTGCCTTTCATTGTCAAGTCAAGTCCAAATTCTGTATATTCTTATTACATGTCTTCATAAAACTACTGTAGTTGTTTTTTTTGTTTGTTTTTATACAATATTTGTCATTCTCAAACTGCTACATCTATCGGTAAGCCAAATAATCGCTTAATTAAAGTACAGTGTTTTATTTTCCTTTTTTCAAACACAGTGTTACTGTTCAAACGCTGTGTAATGTTTCAAAGAGCAACAATATCGTATATACTTGTTAAATAAAACCTCTGCCTTGTTTTTAACGAATACTTAGGCCTACTACGTTAGTGTATTTCAATGGTGGTCATTATGGTGGTACCTGGAGAGCCAATTGTCTTCTGAGGTGGTACTCGGTGAAAAAAGTTGAAGAACTACTGATATAATGAAAAAAAATGCATGTTGCATGTTGAAATTCTGGTGTTTTGCAGAATAGAATAATGACATTTCGATTCATTTTGATTTGGAAAACTGTTTTTAAATACGGATAGTTTGAGGTACAGAACTGATTAAATTTGTATGTTTTTTTTCACGACTCCCCTGACTTGAATCACTTTTGAGACCATATTTTTTAATTACACATGTGATTCCTTGTATAAATAGAACCTCAAACCTTAAAAAAAGTGCATGCTACAGTTAGCATTTTAGCATGTTTACATTAACACGCTATATATTGAGGTATTTTTCTAATGCTAACTGTAAGCATGCTATTTTTAGCATGTTAGCATAGTACTGTCAGCATGCAATTTTATTTTTGCTCATATATTTTGTTACTGGATGCTATCTTGCCAGCATGCTAACTGTTAGCATTTCCCTTTAGTTTTGGCTCTTCAGCATTCACACAAAATGTCCACGGAAATTGTATTTTCAATTTTTTTGAAAAAAAAATTCTGGTGTTTTGCAGAATGGAATAATGACATTTTGAATCATTTGTATTTGGAAAACTGTTTTTAAATACGGGTAGTTTGAGGTACAGAACAGATTAAATTCGCATATTTTTTTTCGCGACTCCCCTGACTTGAATTACCTTTGAGAACTTGACCATATTTTTTAATTACTCCGTGCAATGCAAATATAAATAAAATAAAAAACCTCATCATCAACATAGATGAATAAAATGAGCTGTAAGAACTTAACCCGATGTCCATGTTAAGTTCGCGATTGCTCAGTCTCCGTGACTCTCAAGGGAAAAAAAAGTGCAAAGTTTCCACTGGGTTGTGCATTTTTATAAAGCTAACAAAGTAACATTGGACATGTTTTCCTTTGCAAAAAGAGCTTAGATTTTTTTTTTTGCTTGTTTATCTTCTGGATCGATCAATATAAACATGACTAACTAAAACATTTCAAACTGTATATCATTGTTTTATGAAACACAATTTACCTTTACTAATTATTTCGGACTTATTTGACAGGATTTGTCTGTTTTACATGAACACGTTCAACTTTTAAGCAATTTAGTGGCTGCAGTGAGCTCTTTTTGCACTTCACATCATATTAAAAGTTGGGCTTCAAACTTATTATTGCTATTTTTAACTCTAGCTAGGATCTGTACTTTTTATCGGGGTATTGTTTTTAACTTTGTAAAGCACTTTGCATTGCATTTCTTTTATGTAAGAAAAGCGCTTTCTAAATAAAGTTTGATTAATTGATTGATTGAGAGCAGGGAAGTCTTTTATCAACAACTGTTTTTTCAAGTCTTAAACAAGTCAAGTGTGTGTGCAGTGCAAGGTGAAATGCAGTTATGTCAGGAACTTTGGCGGAGGAAATATTGTGTTACAAACTTTTGTGTGGTGTTGCTTCCTTATTTGTCATGACTCCAAGGTGATTTCAATATGTAGCAGTGGCAGCTGAACTGAATATGACAGCGTGTCATAATTTCGTCAGTCAGCTGGAACAAAAAATACTTACGTAATGTTAGTCCAGAATCTTCCCTGGTCCTCATGGACCGACCTAATTAGGAAGCGGTACCAACAAAAATACCGGTACTCTGGGTAAGTCCCTACCCACAAAACAGCTCACGTGCTTGTGTTGTTGTGAACGACATCATTGATGTAATATGGAGAGAGGCAGAGGACGTGGCCAAGCAGGCCTCCACTCCGGGTCCACTCCCACAATACTTCCACAAGACGTGGGCAGTAACAACCGGTACCAAAATATACCTAATTTTCATGAAAAAATTACTTTCTTAAATAAATAAAAAACTCAAAGTAGTTGTAATTGTGTTATCTCTCCTTAATTAGTTGGATGTGTGAGTCATGTGTATGGTTGTAATGATTAAAAATATTTAATAATGGAGAATAGAATGCCAGCTCAGTGGTATACATCCCCAAAATGTCAACTTCCTGTGTAAACTTGTAAATTATTTCATTATCAGCGTGACCTTACACGTTAAAAAGGACAATACCGTTTTTTTTATAGGCTCCTGTGCGCCTCTGCCAATTACCATTTTAATTATATGTGGAACTTTTATCAAATGTGAAATAGGTCGTCCCGACTTTAACAAGAGTACGGTCGGAGGGTGGGTGCGTGGCAAAGTTTGCAAGGTGACATGCTGGTCAGGGATGAGCTGAGGCCCGGGCATGAATTATTATTTAGCAAAACAACAATTGTAAATACAAGTGTTTGCTGTGATTGACTGTATTGTTCATGCTATGTTTACCAAACTTAGGTATTTCATGGGCCCCTTGAATGTCTCCGAAAAAAACGTTTTTTTCTATTTAAAACAAGTATGTATTTATTTTATCTTAAATTTTGCGCTTTTAAGTATATCCATCCATCCATCCATTTTCTACCGCTTATTCCCTTCGGGGTCGCGGGGGGCGCTGGAGCCTATCTCAGCTAGTATATCAAAGCGTAAATAAGGGTGTCAACAGCTCGCTGAGCCCTTCCCACGCAGTTAACTACTCCATGTTACTGCGCACGCGCAGACTTGATTCAGGAAAAATGCTCTCCTTTTTGACCTAGGGGCCCAACTTTCCTACTACAAAGGGGCCCGGGGCCCACTCAAATACTAACACTAAATTATAAATCATATTCAACAACTATATCTAACCTACTGCACTTGCAGTTTAACAGCATAAACCTAAAATATGTACCCCTAAAACCGCATAATAAGTACTAATCAATCCAATCAACTAATCAATTCGAGACAGCCCGAAGAGGCAATGTGGGTCCCCCCTCCAATGGGGTCACAATTCATAAAAGGGGGGCATAGAGCTTGGGTGCAGGGCCCTTGGCGGTCTGATCCTCGGCTACAGACAGTGTTGGGACTAACGCGTTACAAAGTTATTTTCGGCGGTAACTAGTAATCTAACGCGTTATTTTTTTATATTCAGTAACTCAGTTACCGTTACTACATGATGCATTGCTGCGTTATTGTACGTAATCTTTTATGTAGTATCGGCTAGAAACAGAAGATCTGAGTGTGTTTTATTGGAGCGCTGCGGTGTCGTCCTTCTGTGTCACAAGGAAAAGAAAAGGCGTGCTTATTGTGGGTGGGGGTGGAGAGGGGGTCGGGGGGGGGGGGATGCTCCCAGACTGTAATTGAGGAGCGCAGGGGAGACGTTCCTCCAGGGCCGATGTACTTCGGGGCTAACAACCTTTAACAGTCTTTACAGCTCCGGACTCGAGGGTGAATGACGAGGCCGGTGGTTTGTTGCAACTTTGTCACTTTATTGCTGTCTTGCACGCTCCCTCACCTCTCTCGCCCACTCACTCACTGACGTCACTCACCTCACATGCTGTCATATCTTAAAGGGCAACACACACACACACACACACACACACATACATACATACATACGCTACTCTCATAACAACTAACAAGACATCATGGCGAAGCCAGAAGTCGAGTTTCTTAACATGGAGACATTCTCAATACTTTTCTTTTGTCGAGCACAAAGAAAAGAACATTTTAGTTAAATGTAAGTTGTGTCTTGGATCAAAGATCCCATCTACTTAAAGTTAAAGTTAAAGTGCCAATGATTGTCACACACACACACACACACACACACACACACACACACACACACACACACACACACACACACACACACACACACACACACACACACACACACACACACACACACACACACAAGGTGTGGCAAAATTATTCTCTGCATTTGACCCATCACCCTTGATCACCCCCTGGGAGGTGAGGGGAGCAGTGAGCAGCAGCAGTGACCGCGCCCGGGGATACTGCCCAAAACAGCAATTAAAAATCTGCTGAAACAGCTACATAAGCAACATGCTTCGACAAAGCTAGTAAAGAGAGACACAGACTCCGATGCCACTTCACTTCCACTGAAGGATTTTAACGGAGAGACTGCTAGCCAGGACAACATCGATAGAGCCATTGCAGTGTATGTGCTAGAGGACATGCAGGCTATTTCTACAGTGGAGTCACCCGCTTTCAGGCAGCTAATTAGCATGATACCGGCGTCAAACAGCAAATGGCATGGAAAACATGTTCCAAGTACCTGGACAGTGAGTACATAAACATGGAAAGCGAGCTAAAGAAAACAATTCAAACTCTGCCTCTGCTCATCATTCATCACTGAAGGTACACACTCTGTCAATTATCTTGTATACTTTCATTCTAGACTTCTAGAGTGTTTGATTATCACATCACTCTAAATGTATAGACTATAAAGTTCACAAACATAAAGAGGGATCCTAGTGGGCCAAGGGAATATTTCCTTATCTCTAAACTAAAACTGGGGAAATGTGTAGAGTGTTCTGGGCTTCAGTATAGTGTTGATCTCCTGAATACATACATGATTGTATTTCCGAATTCCTTGAGAGAAAAAAAATGCCTGGTTAGGCTTTGTGTATGTCATGTGCCTTCCTTGGGTGAAGCCAGGTTTACAGCTATGCTGCTATTATGCTGTTTGTTACTTATCTTTGTTATGTTGCAGCTATTTAAAATAGTTTTGTCAATTTGTTCTGCCCTGAAATAAATTGGCCCTTTGAAACATATCTTTGTCTTTGTGTGTTGTACGTAGACCACATTGCTTTCTGAGTTCAGTGATGCAAATGCATGTCAAGTTGATCAACAGATTGCATTATTCTCTAGTAGAGTAACAGTACTGAAATGAAGGCTAAAAGGGCATTAATGGGAGCTTTAAAAAAAAGAAAAAGAAAAAAAGAAACAACTAAATAGTTACTTTTCACAGTAACGCATTACCTTTTGGTGTAAGTAACTGAGTTAGTAACTGAGTTACTTTTGAAACAAAGTAACTAGTAACTGTAACTAGTTACTGGTTTTCAGTAACTAACCCGACACTGGTAATAACCAGATTATGTTCTGCATATTCATGAAGACAGACGCCAAAATTGGCTTGTTCAGTAGAACAGCTTTGCGTTTCTTAGTACTCGCAAAACTTTTAGTACAACTTTTTTCACCAAGTATTACCTCTCCAAGTACCACCATAACAACCAACATTAAAATACAGTAGCGCAGTAGGCCTATGTATTCATTAAAAACAAATTAACAAGTACATTTAATAGTTTTGGCCACTGTAATATTACACACAGTTTGAAGGGTAACACTGTGTTTGAATAAAGGACAATTTCTATGAGTGATAGAAATAACAGAGTGAGAGGGTTCTGTTTGTGTCTAAATTGTATATTTTTGGCGTTGACTATGGTCTACGGTAGTCGGATCGTGACGACTTCCATCGATAACGACTCGATATTACTATATTTAATGTGGAATCTGAACCGAGGATGTCGTTGTGGCTTGTGCAGCCCTTTGAGACACTTGTGATTTAGGGCTATATAAATAGAAATTGATTGATTGATTGATAATGAAGGGATTCTTTGGCGTACCACTAGGTGGAGCCTGCGTACCAGCGTTTGAGAACCCCTGCTTTAGTAGATCAGGCCCTAAGAGTAAAGGTGTCCTTCAAGGCCAGACTATAAACAAAATTAGAAAAATCATCTCTGTGTGTGTGTGAGAAAAAGGCACTTTTGGCATAATACTGCGAGCGTTTTTGGTCAGGTCACAATTTTCCCCTTCACTTCCCCTCACTGTCACCAACCACTAAGCCACGTTGGCTTTTTGCAAGCACATAGTTGCACTCATGGAAAGAAACTATTGCTGTATAGATGAATCAAACATGAAATATAAGATGATCTAAAAAAGATAAATATTAATTGTGTTTTCCCTAATGGGCTCAAGTTACAATACGTACAATATATTTGTGCATACTTTTAACTGAACTTTATTACCTTCAGCCAGAATGGTTCGAAGTCAATCCAAGCAGATTCGACCAATCTGTGCGAGTTATGCACCACACATTTTGGCCAATCGAATTTGTCTCTGAGCGGCGCTCAAACGTGCACGTCAACTGTCTAATGCAGGGGTCGGCAACCCAAAATGTTTTAAGGGCCATATTGGACCAAAATGACACAAAAAAAATCTGCCTGAAGCCGCAAAAAATGTAAAGTCTTATATAAGTGTTATAATGAAGGCAACACATGATGTAAGTGTCTATATTAGCTATATTAGCCTACTATCAAAGGCTTTCGCAAATCTTTGTTGACGGAATGTTTTTTTTTTTATATTCTACACATGTTTGCAACATTGGAGATCATGAGTGAAATGGAGGCTTCTCAGAGGATGAGATAACTCTTGGAAATGACTGTCTTAGAATGGCCAAATATATAGATGTGTGAGTCCAAGTTAAAGGAAACGGCAGGCTGTCTTCTTCTAATGGATTTATTACAATATTTGCAAGCTGGGTAATGTTTGCTGTGGTCTGGAACAACATGGCACACAAACAACTATGAGAAATTCAGCCAATATTACATACAGATAATGTGTCATGATACATCCAAATATAAATTAAATACACAGAGGACATAAGTAAAGGAAATTAAATGAGCTCAAATATACCTACAAACGAGGCATAATGATGCAATGTGTACATTCAGTTAGCCTAAATAGCATGTTAGCATCGATTAGCTTGCAGTCATGGATTGACCAAATATGCCTGATAAGCACTCCAGTAAATCAATAAAATCAACAAAACTCGCTTTTGTGTTAGCATAAAACGTTTGGTGGACAAAATGAGACAAAGAAGGAGTGGCATAAAACACGCCTTTGTGTGGCAGCATTAGAGAAAGTTGTACATGTAAACAAACTATGAGTTCAAGGATCTCTGAAATTACTAGAACAAAATTGTGCTTGCAAAATACTCTCATCAGTGAAGCATGTTTAATATAAACAGTGGGATGTTTAACAATTAGGAAGGTTTGTGTCATGTTCGTTCTCTTACAGAAAATATATTAATCTCTCATCATCTGTCATTTACCAACAAAAAAAATGTGCAACAGATCACTTTAAACAGTTCAAAAATACTCTTAACATGCGGGCATAAATGTTTTGGAACACAAATGAATGTTTTTGACGAACACTTTTTAAGCATTTTTGTAATTTTAATTATTACTGCATAGCCGCACCCAATGAATTTTAGAAGAAAAAAAATGTTTTTCAATATATTAGCCGCACCGGACTATAAGCCACAGATATATGCGTTGTGAAATTAGTTATTTACACATAAATATTTTGTGATTTTTATTTTTTTTACATACCTTAATTGTTTCAAAACGGTGCTTGTAACATGGCAGTAAAGCGGCTGATCAAACAAAACAGAAGTCATCGTCATGGACCCACTAGCTGTGGAAGCTAGCTCTCCAATCGGCCAAACAGACTCAATAACTCCAAGGTGACGTCTTGGTGTGTTTACTGAGAAATTTGTGAAACTGAACCAATACAAAATAATTCCGTTGATAATACTAACACAGATACTTGTAAATGTGTCAGCTCATTAGCTCATGCTAATGAGCGTCATTACATTACGATGCCATGTACAAATATGCATGAAAATACTCCTGCAGACGTCACAAATGGGACGGTTTAGCAGAGGTGGGACCAAGTCATTGCTTTGCAAGTCACAAGTAAGTCTCAAGTCTTTGCCCTCAAGTCTCGAGTCAAGTCCCGAGTCAAGACAGGCAAGTCCTGAGTCAAGTCCAAAGTCAAGACTGGAAAGTCTCAAGTCAAGTCACAAGTCCTGCATTTTGAGTTTCGAGTCCTTTCAAGTCCTTTTAACCACAGACTAATATTTTTACACAGATTGTGTATGCTTTTAAACCGCTGTATTTATTTATTAAAACAAGTGCATTTGAAATAGCAGGAAAAAAAATAGTACTGACATTGCAATTCATAATAGCACTATTAACCAGTCATTTTAATAGTTTAAACAATTTTAAACATTTAACTCATTCCTTTACAGAATAAACACATTTGAAAAAACAAGTGCAATTGTACTTATTTGTACAAAAGTGTTAACATTGTATTTCCATGGCATATTGCATTGTAACTAGTTCCACAGCAGTTTCTATCCTGTTCTTACTTCATCTCATTGATCTCATCTCATACTGTATGTGTGTTGATGTGTGCGTACACATGAAAAACATAACAAATACATGAACATAACAATGAACAGAGTTGTACTTTTTAGATGTCAGGGCCCTATGCAATATGTACACATATTCTTAATATAGTATACATTTGAACTGACCATTATTTGATATGATATTTATATGACTACGTTTGTCTTTTTGTAGGTGGCTAAAATACACGGTGCTGCTGACCGCCGTCTAACGTTATGTTACTGTGTGTGATACATTGACTAACGTTATGTTATGTATAGGTACCTCATGCAACCCTGCTTAAAAAAATTACTTGATAAAAAGTATGAATAAGGTAGCAAACTGCAGTGGACGCAACAGATTGCCGTGTTTGCAATGACGTTATAACCATAAACATCTTATAAGTAGACGCAGTATTGGTTGCTGTGACGCGAGCAATTTGCATCTTGAAGTGGTGATGAGGAGCCGGCGAGCAGCCTAAACTGACAGTTGACAGGTAGAAAACAAAGATGGTGTTCAGCGTTTTCCTGCTCAAATGAGCGGACTGTTGAAAATAGGAATCGGGGGATTACTTTTCACAAGTAAGATTTAACATTAATGTACTATTGGTTGTATTTTATGAAAATAACATTACCACAGAGTTGAGAAGGAGCAAAGATCTTCAATATTTGTATGTGAAAATCACAAAGAAATCTTCTGGGGGAGGATGACACCCCTACAGGGGTTTGGTTTACAAACTTTCAGCCCCACCTAAAACAAAATTCACCAGCCGCCACTGATTATGATGCTTTCTCATTTTAGGCAAAATATAAGACAATACTTTCTTAACAGTATAATTGTAACCAGGAATAAGTCTTCAAGTAACAATATTCAAATACTAACATTGTTGGGTAAGACAGCATTTGGTTTTATTCTGAATCCAGTGAAACAGATTGGTGGTTTTAGCTGATATAAAGACTTTCAGGTGTTTATATATGTTTATGTTTAAGTATTTGGCAGACGCTTTTATACAAAGCGACATACATAAAAAATACATATATAACAATCACTGTAAACATGATCATTTAAGGGAAGAATGTAATACAAAATATCAATACAAAGTGTCAAGACAGAATAACTCTCTGCTGCTGCAGCAACAGAGATTCGGTCTATAAGATATATAGATATCTAATGTATTCATTCATTGTTTATGTAGGATATACGCATGTATATATAACCTAATCATATTGTTTCTTCAACTTAAAAATAGCTGACCGTTTTTTTCCCCCTTTTCTGGGCTTATATTCCCAGTTTTGATCTTGGATGTCTGGTCACTTATAGCATATAAGAATATTATATTACTGTTAAGCAAACTATGAATAATAAAACATGTGACCGTTATCATAGCTACACGTATGACAAAAAAGCGTGTGAAAATAAGTGGTATTCAGTGAGGTAAAATGAATTAAATGCACTGACAGTTCATTGTTCCTGCCAAATGAATTGCACTGAGTGGAGTGGATCACCACTCCAAGATGGCGGCCCCGCGTCTTGTCTGCGCCAGTAGGCAGTAGCCCTCGATGCTGTGTCTACTTATAAGATGTCTATGGTTATAACGTTAGCAGTGAGTTTACAGCCTCACTGATTTAACTACACAGCAAATAAAAGTCATGTTACTTAGCCAATAAACGTTATCTTACATTCAAAACTTACCCTTCTTTGTGCAACTTCAAATGTCGAACGAAGTTGGAAATTGTTGCGTCTCCGTCTGTAATATTCAAACTGCGTGATTTGCATACGGCAATTCGTTTTTTGTAGACCAAGTCGTAGTTTTTATACCCAAACGAAACCAACTTTGGTATAAATCTTTCTCACTGGCGCGTTGTTTGACAACTCTTGTTCATTGGTTGTCCTGCAATTTGATTGGCTGAATGCTGTGTGATGAAAACAATGTAGATCTAATTTGATTGGCTGTTGTACTGAGAGCACACACGCTGACACACACAACACGCTGATAGACAGACACGTAGAAAATGAAAGCTACGGAGCGCTCCCAAATAACTTTTTAAGCTTTAGGTTTTGGGGAAAGTAGCAAGTCATGTCAACTCAAAAGGCTCAAGTCCAAGTGAAGTCACAAGTCATTGATGTTAAAGTCTAAGTCGAGTTGCAAGTCTCTTTACATTTTGTCAAGTCGAGTCTAAAGTCATCAAATTCATGACTCGAGTCTGACTCGAGTCCAAGTCATGTGACTCGAGTCCACACCTCTGCGGTTTAGTAAGTATAACGTTTTAGTTATATTGTAAAACTTACAAACGTTGCTTGAAGTGTTGAATGAAGACTCCATACAAGTAGAACGTTATGGACAGCTCGAAGACGAAACGCCAACGATTCGACAAAACCCAAAACCAGTGAAGTTGGCACGTTGTGTAAATCGTAAATAAAACAGAATACAATGATTTGCAAATCCTTTTCAACATATATTTAATTGAATACACTGCAAAGACAAGATATTTAATGTTAATGTTTTTGCAAATAACCATGGCAAAAAGTTGGCACAGGGGCATTTTTACCACTGTGTTACATGGCCTTTCCTTTTAACAACACTCAGTAAACATTTGGGAACTGAGGAGACCAACTTTTGAAGCTTGTTTTAGTTTTAGTTATATTGTAAAACTTACAAAAGTTGCTTGGAGTGTTGAATGAAGAATCCATAGGAGTAAAAACGTTATAGACGGCTGGAAGACCAACATGCCACTCCGGTTGAAAAAAAAAAAGCACTACATGTAAGGAAGGACACCGAAAGTGAGCGAACTCGACCATAAGATGGCGCCATAGCACAAACAAAACACTTTATAGGTGTAATTGCTTGTTTTATTATTATTTTAAACTATTTTTACTATGGCCTATATTGGAGAAAAATCCATAAATTAGCCGCACCGTCCTATAAGCCGCAGGATTCAAAGTGTAAGAAAAAAGTACGGTAGCATACAACGAGTTAAAAATCAATATAGTATTTGTTTTCCAATTTTTGCGAGAAACGTGCTTTACAGCAAGGTTACAAGGAGCACTTAAAACATTATTAAAAAGTTGATCAAATCACAAGTTGATTGAATTTTATTGAGAAAAAAATAAGCCTCAAAACATTGCCGCAACATTCTGAAAAACTTGCCGCCATGCGGGACTGGTTCTTGTCGGATGGGCGTGACAGAACTAAAAATAACACTCAGGTTAGTCCATCCCCCATGGACGGGACCAGTGAGGCCCATACGGTATGTTCCAGTTTGTGCAACACTGCACTGCATTGTTCCGTCAAATCACATTCACACCCGTTTATTTATTGGGCCTCTCGAACGCATCATGTGGTGCGTTCAAAAACAACCGGTCTCCCACCGGCAGCAAAGTTCTGCATTAACATCGTCTGTGTGACTTCATCAAAGAGCTTTTCAAACCTGCTGATCATCAACAGTTGGTGGTGGTGGTGGTGGGGGGAATAACGTGGTAGCTGTGTGGATGCAGGCTGCCCCCAGTTTGACATGTGATTCACACAGTCTGGTGCGCGGCAGCGAGTTAATGCACCCTGAGGCGGTGAGGGGAGGTATGCGGGCGACCAGGGTTCGAAAACATGTTTAAAATTCCGTTTAGACTGTTTCATTTTTATGTCAAAACACACAAATCGCGGGATCACCAACGACTAATCTACTTTGTCAATATCAATATCTACTTTGTCATAATATATTAGCCGCATCGGACTATAAGCCGCAGATATAAACGTTGGGGAACGAGTTATTTACATAGAAATAATTTGTAATCTTAATTGTTTCCAAACCGTGTCTGTGCCACGGCAGTAAAACGGCTGATCAAACAAAACAGAAGTCATCGTCATGGACCCACTAGCTGCGGAAGTTAGCTCTCCAATCAGCTAAACAGACTCAATAACTCCACGGTGACATTTTGGCGAATTTACTGAGAAATTTGTGAAACTGAAACAATACAAAAATAATGCCATTGTAACTGTGCCAGTATTAGCTGGAAAAACTAATCCATTTTCCGTATTATATATATATATATATATATATATATATATATATATATATATATATATATATATATATATATATATATATATATATATATATATATATATATATATATATATATATATATATATATATATATATATATATATATTAATATATATATATAAAAAAAAATAAAAATATAATAGTAGCGGTTTCTAGTTCGGAATTTACAGCAATCAATTTTAATTTGTCTTATCCCGCCCCTTAAGTCATCTGCTGCTATAAAATAATAGCATTATATTTTTTATTTCTGGCGGCATTCTCTCTCTCAATTGTCTGTCTTTGTAGCGCAATCTTCTCTGATCTTTTACAGCCGTTTTGTGTGTAACTGTGGCAGTTTGCACGAGCATTCCGAAATACAGCGGCCGCAGGACAGTTTCAGTCTCGATAAATCACATTGTGCCTGCTAAATGATTATATTTGGGATATAAGCGGCACCCACAAAATTGTTGAAGAAAAAAATGTGTTTCCATATATTACCCGCACTGGACGATAAGCCGCAGATATATACGTTATGAAATGAGTTATTTACACAGATATATTTTGTAATCTTAATTGTTTCCAAACCGTGTCTGTGCCACGACAGTAAAACGGCTGATCAGATAAAACAGAAGTCATCGTCATGGACCCACTAGCTGCGGAAGTTAGCTCTCCAATCAGCGAAGCAGACTCAATAACTCCACGGTGACATTTTAGCGAATTTACTGAAGAATTTGTGAAACTGAAACAATACAAAAATAATGCTGTTGTAAGGTAATGATACTAACACAGACACTCATAATCATGTTAGCATATTAGCTAATGCTAACAACGCTAGCTGCATTGCATTACGATAGCACGTACACATATGCATGAAAACACTCCTACAGACATCACACATGGGACGGTTTCATAAGGAATAATTGTTTTAGTTGTAGTAAAACTTACAAACGTTACTCTGAGTGATGAATATAGAATCTTTACGAGGAAAAACGCTAGGGACGCTAATTTCTTGTTTACGGCCTCAACACAGGAAGTACATTTTCAACCCGCAATACCTGCAGTGACCAAACTCGTCCAAAAGTTGGCGCCAGAGCAAAAACAATAACACACCATTTCAGTCGGGTTTAACTATTGAACACAAAACAATATGAACATTAGCAGGAAAAATACATCCATAAATTAGCCACTCCGTTTTATAAGCCGCTGGGTTCAAAATCTAGGAAAAAAGTAGTCTAGTCCGGAATTTACGGTAATCAATTTAATTTATCTTACTCCACCCCTTAAGTCATTTTATCAAGTTATTTCTGACCATATTCTCTCTCGTATTTGGCGAATTTACTGAGGAATTTGTTTGTTTTAGTTATATTATAAAACTTACAAACGTTACTCTGAGTGATGAATATAGAATATTTTCGAGGAAAAACGCTATGGACGCTTATTTCTTGTTTACGGCCTCAACACAGGAAGTACATTTTCAACCCGCAATACCTGCAGTGACCAAACTCGTCCAAAAGTTGGCGCCAGAGCAAAAACAATAACACACCATTTCAGTTGGGTTTAACTATTGAACACAAAACAATATGAACATTAGCAGGAAAAATAAATCGATAAATTAGCCACTCCGTCTTATAAGCTGCAAGGTTAAAAATCTAGGACAAAAGTAGTCTAGTCCGGAATTTACGGTAATCAATTTAATTTGTCTTACTTCACTCCTTAAGTCATTTTATCAAGTTTTTTCTGACCATATTCTCTCTCGTATTTGGCGAATTTATTGAGGAATTTGTTTGTTTTAGTTATATTGTAAAACTTACAAACGTTACTCTGAGTGATGAATATAGAATATTTTCGAGGAAAAACGCTATGGACGCTTATTTCTTGTTTACGGCCTCAACACAGGAAGTACATTTTCAACCCGCAATACCTGCAGTGACCAAACTCGTCCAAAAGTTGGCGCCAGAGCAAAAACAATAACACACCATTTCAGTTGGGTTTAACTATTGAACACAAAACAATATGAACATTAGCAGGAAAAATAAATCCATAAATTAGCCACTCCGTCCTATAAGCTGCAAGGTTCAAAATCTAGGACAAAAGTAGTCTAGTCCGGAATTTACGGTAATCAATTTAATTTGTCTTACTTCACTCCTTAAGTAATTTTATCAAGTTTTTTCTGACCTTATTCTCTCTCGTATTTGGCGAATTTATTGAGGAATTTGTTTGTTTTAGTTATATTGTAAAACTTACAAACGTTACTCTGAGTGATGAATATAGAATATTTTCGAGGAAAAACGCTATGGACGCTTATTTCTTGTTTACGGCCTCAAAACAGGAAGTACATTTTCAGCCCGCAATACCTGCAGTGAGCCAGAGCAAAAACAATAACACACCATTTTAGTTGGGTTTAACTATTGAACACAAAACAATATGAGCATTAGCAGGAAAAATAAATCCATAAATTAGCCAATCCGTTTTATAAGCCGCATGGTTCAAAATCTAGGAAAAAAGTAGTCTAGTCCGGAATTTACGGTAATCAATTGAATTTGTCTTACTCCACCCCTTAAGTCATTTTATCAAGTTATTTCTGATCGTATTCTCTCTCGTATTTGGCGGATTTACTGAGGAATTTGTTTGTTTTAGTTATATTGTAAAACTTACAAACGTTACTCTGAGTGATGAATATAGAATCTTTATGAGGAAAAACGCTATGGACGCTTATTTCTTGTTTACGGCCTCAAAACAGGAAGTACATTTTCAAACCGCAATACCTGCAGTGACCAAACTCGTCCAAAAGTTGGCGCCATAGCAAAAACAATAACACACCATTTCAGTTGGGTTTAACTATTGAACATAAAACAATATGAGCATTAGCAGAAAAAATAAATCCATAAATTAGTCACTCCATTTTACAAGCCGGAGAGTTCAAAATCTAGGAAAAAAGTAGTCTAGTCCGGAATTTACGGTAATCAATTTAATTTGTCTTACTCCACCCCTTAAGTCATTTTATCAAGTTATTTCTGATCGTATTCTCTCTCGTATTTGGCGAATTTACTGAGGAATTTGTTTGTTTTAGTTATATTGTAAAACTTACAAACGTTACTCTGAGTGATGAATATAGAAACTCTCAATCGTCTGTCTTTGTAGTGCAATCGTCTCCTCTTTTACAGCCGTTTTGTGCGTAACCGTGCCAGTTTGCACGAGCATTCCGAAATACAGCGGCCGCAGGACAGTTTTAGTCTCGATAAATCCCAATCTGCGTGCTAAATGATTATATTTGCATCTCCTCTTCCCAGTATTGTTCATTTATGAGACGTAATCCGTTCAGTACACTGCAAAAAAATAGTTTTCAAAAACAAGGAAAAAAAATACAAAAATGAGGGGTATTTTATTTGAACTAAGCAAAATTATCTGCCAATAGAACAAGAAAATTCGGCTTGTCAAGACTTTCCAAAACAAGTAAAATTAGCTAACCTCAATGAACCCAAAAATACCTTAAAATAAGTATATTCTCACTAATAACAAGTGCACGTTTCTTGGTAGAGAAAAAAATGAGACCTTTTTGCTTAATATGTTGAAAAATATTCTTAAATTAAGTAAATGCTAGTGCCATTATCTTGACATAATGATATGCGCTTTTTTTTTTTCATGCTTGAAGTAAGAAATTATTATTTTTAAAAAGTAGTTTTATACTTGTGAGTGTTGATGACACAGCTTTGCAACAGTTGATATTGTAGTTTCAAGCATGTTTTACACAATTTAGGTCATAACATCTCAGCAACAAGCTCTAATGTCTTACTGAGATCATTTAGGACCAAAACCCTTAAAACAAGTAAAACACTAACGGAAAATCTGCTTAGTGAGAAGAATTATCTTATCAGACAGAAAATAAGCAAATATCACCCTTATTTAAAATATTTAATATTACTTAGATTTCAGTTTTTGCAGTGTAGTAGTAGCTTGCACGTGTTTTAAAACAAACCTTTAGTAGATCAGGCCCTTACTCTCCGTTTCGCATACGTGGAAATCCACAAATACGCATTTCTTATGAGTACAAATGATCGGTTCGTGATGTATTGAATTATCTTCTAAACGGTAGTGCTAATGATGAGGGCTTCCTGGAAGACGAGGAAAACAAGTGTGCATGGAAAGCCGCTCATTACTGGCGCTGGAGAGTACTGTATCATTACGGCTGCATTTTGAAGATCACGGCCTTGTGTTACTACGTGGCTGTCATGGTGGATTCCGGTAATGGTCTTCACTGTCTCTCCGTGTCCTCAAGAAGGACACAGAAAGTTGGCGACTCTTTTTTTCCCCCCGGACCGACCCGGAAGGACCCGGGAACCAGTGGCGCTCGTCCCGACACCTCGTCACAGCATGTGCACCCGCCCCTCAGACGGGGCTCTAATGGCGTGACATATTAACGTGACATATACGGCGGGTGGTTTGCTAACGGGGGGTCACGGTGCACAGTGGCGAGAGCTTCGCGGGACGCCTTTCTTATCGGGACGCTGCAAATTGGGTGACTTTCGGGAAGCTGCGGCATGACACGGTTACGTCACCGCCTCTGTGAGTTCTATTTCCTACTCCACTGATAAAGGGAGAGGGGTGAGGACGAGGGGGAGAGAGTTGTTGTCGTTTTACTCCAAGAGGAGGCTCTGAAAAACAGAAACACTTATAAAACACATTTTGAGTACTCCTAACAATTACCCTGAATACACACATTTCGGAGGGTACTTCTATGGAGGGTCAAAAGGGATATCTAAACAATTACTTACATGTGTCATTAATTAATTACAATTTGAATTAAATACATTGTGTTGGTAAAAGTGTGTTTAAATATATAATCATGTATTTATTATTTTAATGTTTAATTTTTTCTTAAATTAATTAATTATTGATTTCATCAATTTAATTACAAAACCCTAAACCAGTGAAGTTGGCACCTTGTGTAAATAGTAAATAAAAACAAAATACAATGATTTGCAAATCCTTTTCAACTTATATTCAATTGCATAAACTGCAAAGACAAGATATTTAATGTTCGAACTGAGGAAATTTTTTTTCTTTGCAAATAATCATTCACTTAGAATTTAATGGCAGCAACACAATGCAAAAAAGTTGGCACAGGGGCATTTTTACCACTGTGTTACATGGCCGTTCCTTTTAACAACACTGAGGACTGAGGAGACCAATTTTTGAAGTTTTTCAAGTAGGATTCTTTCCCATTCTTGCTTGATGTACAGCTTAAGTTGTTCAACAGTCCGGGGTCTCCGTTGTGGTATTTTAGGCTTCATATTGCGCCAAACATTTCCAAGGGGAGACAGGTCTGGACTACAGGCAGGCCAGTCTAGTACCCGCACTCTTTTACTATGAAGCCACGCTGTTGTAACACGCGGCTTGGCGAATTGCTGAAATAAGCAGGGGCGTCCATGATAGCGTTACTTGGATGGCAACATATGTTGCTCCAAAACCTGTATGTACCTTTCAGTATTAATGGTGCCTTCAAAGATGTGTAAGTTACCCATGCCTTGGGCACTAATACACCCCCATACCATCACAGATGCTGGCTTTTTAACTTTGCGCCAATAACAATCCGGATGTTTCTTTTCCTCTTTGTTACGGAGGACACGACGTCCACAGATTCCAAAAAACAATTTGAAATGTGGACTTGTCAGACCACAGAAAGACTTTTCCACTTTGCATCAGTCCATCTTAGACGAGCTCGGGCCCAGTGTAGCCGGCGGCATTTCTGGGTGTTGTTGATAAATAACTTTCGCTTTGCTTAGTACAGTTTTAACTTGCACTTACAGATGTAGTGACAAATTGTAGTTACTGACAGTGATTTTCTGAAGTGTTCCTAAACCCATGTGGTGATATCCTTTACACACTTTTTGATGCAGTACAGCCTGAGGGATCCAAGGTCCCGGCCTTGCTGCTTACGTGCAGTGATTTCTCCAGATTCTCTGAACCCTTTGATGATATTACGGACCGTATATGGTAAAATCCCTAATAGTGCCTGTGGTCAAGGCTCATATCGTTCAGTTTCGCTCCCACACCAACGGCACAACATCATTTTTACTTCATAAAATAGATTTACTGGTAGTAAGTAAGATACCAAAAGTTCGGAAATTGACACCTAGCCCATTTTGTGTAATCGGTGTTGAAAGCCGGTACTATTTTTCAGTGAGGCGCAGTGATATCTAGTGGGGAGTGGCGCGGTTTTGGTCACATGGACCAATCAGGTAGCAGCTTTATTCTAACAACATACCTGCTATGGCGACGACAACATCCGAGAGTGAAGAGGAACGAAAGACCTCAAAAGTTAGAAAAAAAGTGCGTAAAGAGGAAAATAAAAGATGCTATATGCATCTTTCATCTGTGAACAATGAGGACGTCCAGCACTTCACTCGGACACGGTGGGACACATACAGAAACTATTTAAAACAGTGGCTTTGTCTGCAAGACCAGAACAAGCATCTGGCAGAAATCTATAAACATTGCTCGGATGTAGATTTTGACGCTATTCCTGACGACGCTGGGTTTCACGCAAAATGCTACCGACGTTTTACAGATAAATCTGCATTGTTTTATGCCGAGAAAAGGACCGCACGGGCGGTGGGAGAACCATCTGCAGCCGCAGGTCAGTCAGCAGGCACGTCTGAAACTCCCCGAAAGAAACTTCGATCTCGTTCAGGTTTGCCCGTTGCTTCTGCCGGCCCCGTCCTGCCAGCCATCTGTATAATTTGTCAAAAAGTGGAAAAGTACACTCGTGTGGGAGGAAAACGCCAGAGGGATCAACTCACACAAGCAGAAACCGTGTCGGCAGGTATGTGACACACACACACACACACACACACACACACACACACACACACACACACACACACACACACACACACACACACACACACACACACACACACACACACACACACACACACACACACACACACACACACACACACACACACGTGTGTGAATCTATAGTAATAATGTTACAGTACATAGCGTAGGATTGAAAGAATGTGTTGTTACTTTGTAATAACCAAATGGACCATTTATACACTGTCAGAGTTAAGGGGAGACCTTGGAATTTAAAAGTTTGAGAACCACTGGCCTAGAAAAGGAAGCCCCACCCATCCCCCCATATACCTTCACACCACAGCCCCAATCTCTCTCCCCCCCCACACACACACACACACACACACCCCTGGACTGATTTACACATCACAACCCCCACCCCTCCCCCCGCACACCTTCACACCTCACCCCTCATCCCTGAACTGACTGAACTGTGACCACTACCCACATCCCTGCTGTGACTTCATGTCACCTCCACTGCTGCTACAATAATTGAAGAATGCATAGTGCACTTTATACATCATCATTGTCATATCATCCATTATCATCTTCACTGTGAACTGAATGTGCAATACTGCTTCTGTCTACTCATGCCCACTATAGATCTGTTGTAAGATCCACACTTTAATTTACTTTATCTTATTCCCATTTGACTTACACCAAGATGGCATTGTTTGTCTTAGCTCAGGGACAGTAGCATCTGAAGGGGTCAAGAAGGATTTGCTTGCAGCACCAGAAAGGGGGGAAGAAGCTGTCAAAGTCTTTATTGACCAAAGACTGTTAACAAAATCAGTCGACATTTTTGCCCCCATCAAGGCTCAAAAACTGAAGACCTTTAGTGACCAGGCAAAAACAAAGACAAAATCTGCAGCAGCCAAAGATGTCATTCTGCGTGCAGACAAGAAACTTTTCTCCAGGCTACTCATTATTGGTCAAAGTAGAAAGGTAGACCTGAGGCAAATTCTGTCCTACTCCTTGGGAACGGTTTCATATCCCTTAGCCAGTACTGATGGGTCACTTGCTAAAACAGACAAATCTGCCTTGATGAATATATTGGAGAACAAAGACAAAGACTGCTTAGTTCAGCAAGTTCCGTCAGATGGAGCTATTCTCTTCGATGGCATGGCAGTCATTCAAGCCATGCATTCCAAACCAGCTACCTTTGGAGAGTTGGCTGACAACTTACTCCAGTACGTGGTCAAGATAGCTCTGCAGCACAAGTGTACAAGGATAGACTTTGTCATTGACCAGTATCCAGAAATCAGTATTAAAAACCTAGAGCGGTCACGGAGAGCTGAGGGTGGTACACAACAGGTGCAGATCTATGGACGGGATCAGAAGGCACCCACACAGTGGAAAAAGTTTCTATCTAATGGGACCAACAAAGCAGCACTGGCAGAATTCCTCTTTGTTGCATGGTGAGATGCTGATCTCACCATTTTGGGCAGGGACTTCAGCTTGTACATAGCACATGGAGAACTGTGTCACTGTGTTACTGTGAAAGAGGGTTCACAAACTGTCAGTGCTGTTCACGAACTGACATGTGACCATGAGGAATGTGACACTAGGGTGTTTTTACATGCACAGCATGCTGCACAAGAACATCAAACTGTTGTCATCAAAAGCCCTGACACTGATGTGGCAGTGATTGCTGTAAGTCTTCAAAGAGCTTTACAGTGTAGCTTGTATTTTTTCACGGGAGTAGGCAACAGAACGAGGATCATAGACGTGGCTAAGGTGGCAGCAGCTCTTGGCAACAGTGTTTGTTCTGCACTCATTGGCATCCATACCTTCACAGGTTGTGACTCGACCAGTGCCTTTCATGGCAAGGGCAAAAGGAAGACATTTTCTCTTGCTTGTCAGAAAGACGAATACCTGACTGCGTTCTCAAATCTGGGCAGCAGTTTTAACCTTGACCAGTCTACGTTCAAAACACTGAGCAAATATGTGTGCCACCTGTATGGACAGGCATCTGCCAAAGACGTGAACGATGCAAGATACAAAGCATTCTGTATGGCATCGTCAGCTTTGCCAGAACTGTCCATTCCCCCAACAAGTGATGCCCTCCACCAACACTGCAAAAGGGCAAACTACCAAGCAGCAGTAATGCGACATTCCCTGACTGGTATGATGTGTGCCCCTTCACCCATTGGCAATGGATGGTACATTGAGGATGGGGAGTTAACAGTAAGATGGATGACTAGAAATCCTGCCCCAGATAGTGTGCTGCAGGTAGTCCACTGTGGTTGCAAGACAAGCAAATGTGAAACAGAAAGATGTTCATGTATGTCTGCAAAAATGTCTTGTACTGATTTATGTCACTGCCAGAACTGTGGAAATGTTTCAAAGGAAACAGAAGAAAGAGGTGCATGGGATGATGACACAGATGAAAGTGATATTGATGAGTAATTACGCACCATGTCACCATGTAAAATTTGCCACTTTTGTTTCTTTATCAAGATGTTTGATTATCGAGATGCCACACTGCCATTTTAACGGTAAAGCTTAAATAATGTCTGTATTACCTTTTTTTTCAAATTTGTTTTGGTCTTTTGTGTGTGTTTGTGTGTGTGTGTGTGTGGGGGGGGGGGGGGGGGGGGGGGTGGGGGGTATAAATGACACATGCTGTGAAACAATTTGCTACTTTAATAAATATTTATCATATTTTATACCAATTTGGGCCTTTACTGCATCTATTTTAATCTTGTCCATTTTTGCCTTATTCCAGTTTTGGGGTGCATGGTAATATTTTGCTAGATTTTAAGCCACTTTTGGCCACGGTGTGTTACTTCTTTTGTACCTTTGATTACATAGAAGGTTGTGACATTTTTTTAATGTATGATACATAAGCTTTTAGCTAAATTTAATAAGTGTGTGCTTCATTGTGCTGGGGCAAATCACTTCAGTTGAATCGTTTTTTAAGAAATTTGCTACATTTCATGATCTAAATTCACATATGAGTATACTAAGGCACCAATATTTGTTTCAGATGTTAGGTATATGTATTTATGATATTTGAGAAAGATTTTGTGTTGCCAAAATGAATAAGACATATTTTACAAGCCAAAACTGCAGCACAAGATTTTCGTTTTTTGTGATTTACCTCTATATACATTTCTGGCTTGTGACAAAATTTGGCTAGGTATCATGTTCTGAACTTTTAACCCAAAGTCCAGAAGGGTATTATCTATGCAAAAATGCATTGAACAAGTTGTGCTTAGACGTGGGAGCGAAATTCATTTTCTAGGCACTTTTTCTCATGTCAGCTCACCGTCTATAAATGTCTTGCAATAGCTGGTTGAGAAATGTTGTTCTTAAACAATTTGCTCAGGCATTTGTTCACAAAGTGGTGACCCTCGCCCGTTCCTTGTTTGTGAATGACTGAGCATTTCATGGAAGCTGCTTTTAAACCCAATCATGGCACCCACCTGTTCCCAATTAGCCTGTTCACCTGCGGGATGTTCCAAATAAGTGTTTGATGAGCATTCCTCAATCTTTTTAGTCTTGTTTGCCACTTGTGCCAGCTTTTTTGAAACATGTTGCAGGCATCAAATTCCAAATGAGCTAATATTTGCAAAAAATAACTACGTTTTCCAGTTCGAACGTTAAATATATCTTGTCTTTGCAGTCTATTCAATTGAATATAGGTTAAAAAGGATTAGCAAATCATTGTATTCTGTTTTTATTTACGATTTACACAACGTGCCAACTTCACTGGTTTTGGGTTTTGTATTTCACAATGCAACATTTCAGTTGTATCACAATGTATTTCTTTATTTCATGAACTTATGTCTTAAGGATGGTCAAGTGGGACAAAATTAAATAAATAAATATTTGAATAATCACTTAAATGTATCAATGATTATTTACATTTAGAATAGAATGTATTAATGTGTCAGTGAATGTGTCAACTATGTATGCTATGTAAAAGTGCATTTAATCATGTAAAAATGTGATTGATTATTTCAATGTTCAATTAGTTGTTTCATGATTTAATTAAATATTGTTTTTATTATTTATAGATTGAATTAATCATTTCACCATTTAATTATTCTATGATGTATTTAATTATGTCATGAACTTATGTCCTAAGGAGGGTCAAATGGGACCAAAAAATATATATATATATTTAAATAATTATTCAAATGTGTCAATGAATTATTATTATACAGTGTAGACACATATACGTGTTATCAAATGTATTATTACTTTAAAAAAGGAAAATGTTAATTATTAAATAATTCAATTAATTATTTAAATGTCTCATGATTTAATGATTTATTTGAATTTTTTCTTGATTTAGTTAAATATTTTTTTTACAATTTAATTATTACATGATTTACGGATCTACTTAATTATTTCCCAATTCAATTATTTCACGCTTGAATTTATTATTTAATTAATGATTTAATGATTCAATTAGTAACTTCACATTTTAATTAATCATATCACGGACGGCGTGGCGAAGTTGGTAGAGTGGCCGTGCCAGCAATCAGAAGGTTGCTGGTTACTGGGGTTCATTCCCCACCTTCTACCATCCTAGTCACGTCCGTTTTGTCCTTGGGCAAGACACTTCACCCTTGCTCCTGATGGCTGCTGGTTAGCGCCTTGCATGGCAGCTCCCGCCATCAGTGTGTAAATGTGTGTGTAAATGGGTGAATGTGGAAATAGTGTCAAAGCGCTTTGAGTACCTTGAAGGTAGAAAATCGCTATACAAGTATAACCCATTTATCATTTATCATGATTTGAATATTTTGTCAATCATTTTATGAACTTGTGCATAAGCGTTAAATCAGAGGTGTCAAAGTCGTTTTCACTGAGGGCCACATCGCAGTTATGTTTGGCCCCATAGGGCCGTTTCTAACAGTGAATACTATTATTACACAATTGTTTTATGCATTTCATTAGTAGATTTTTTAAAACTAAAATGTAAAAAAAAATATGGCAAGTTGCAATAAATTCACCTCAACATTTAATTACTGTAAATGGAAAAACAGTACTGTTGTTTAAACAAAACAACAATTTTTTTTGTTTTTTTACTATAAAAAAATAAATAATAATTCAATTTTACAGTAAAATTGTGTTTTGTTTTGTTTTTTACCGTTTTTTAACTGTCTATTTTTTGGTGTATTACTGTCAATGTCAAAACGCATCACAGTTTATTACAGTAAAAAAGTACTGTTTTTTTCATTTAGAGAAAAATGCTGTAAAAACCACTGTAAATTTCACAATTTTACCATGAAATCTTTTGCTACTTTTACATTGCACAATTTGATGGATAACTTGCTTTGAAATCATTAATATTAGTATTTATTTATATTTAAAAACAATTGTTTGAATGTTTGATAATATATTTTTGCATAATTAGACAATATTATTATTAAGAATACATTTATTAAGAAAAGTTACAGTACTTTATTGATACATATTATTTCCAGGCTTTCGAGGGCAGAATAAAATGAAGTGGCGGGCCACATCTGGTCCCCCGGGCCTTGAGTTTGACACCTGTGCGCTAAATGAATTAATTTAATCTGTCAAATTCACCCACCAAAGTCAGTAGGCGGGACTAACACACATATCGTCCAATGATTGCTTTGGTTTAGCCTCGAACTTTGGAAGTCTTTCAAAACATGGCAGCTAAGCAATAATTAAAGGCCTACTGAAACCCACTACTACCGATCACACAGTCTGATAGTTTATATATCAATGATGAAATCTTAACATTACAACACATGCCAAAACGGCCGGGTTAACTTATAAAGTGCAATTTTAAATTTCCCGCTAAACTTCCGGTTGAAAACGCCTTTGGATGATGACGTATGCGCGTGACGTAGCCAGTGAAACAGGAGTATCGGTAGCCCATTGAAGACAATACAAAAAGCTCTGTTTTCATTTCATAATTCCACAGTATTCTGGACATCTGTGTTGGTGAATCTTTTGAAATTTGTTTAATGAACAATGAAGACTGCAAAGAAGAAAGTTGTAGGTGGGATCGGTGTATTAGCTGCTGGCTGTAGCAACACAATAAGGAGGACTTACTTGGATAGCAGACGCACTAGCCGGTGCTAGCCGCCAACCGCATCCATGATCGGGTGAAGTCCTTCGTCGCGCCGTCGATCGCTGGATTGCAGGTGAGCACGGGTGTTGATGAGCAGATGAGGGTTGGCTGGCGTAGGTGGAGCACTAATGTTTTTATCATAGCTCTGTGAGGTCTGGTTGCTAAGTTGCTAAGTTAGCTTCAGCGTCGTTAGCAACAGCATTGTAAAGCTTTGCGAGGCTGAGAATTATTAACCGTGTAGTTACATTTACATGGTTTAATAGTATTGTTGATCTTCTGTCTATCCTTCCAGTCAGGGATTTATTTATTTTGTTTCTATCTGCATTTGAGCCAGATGCTATCACGTTAGCTCAGTAGCTAAAGAGCTTCGCCGATGTATTGTCGTGGAGATAAAAGTCACTGTGAATGTCCATTTCGCGTTCTCGACTCTCATTTTCAAGAGGATATAGTATCCGAGGTGGTTTGAAATACAAATCCGTGATCCACAATAGAAAAAGGAGAGAGTGTGGAATCCAATGAGCCAGCTTGTACCTAAGTTACGGTCAGAGCGAAAAAAGATATGTCTTTCACTGCATTCTAGTCCGTCATTCTAATGTTCCTCATCCACAAATCTTTCATCCTCGCTCAAATTAATGGGGTAATCGTCGCTTTCTCGGTCCGAATCGCTCTAGCTGCGTTGAAAACAATAGGAGAATATGAGGATGTGAACAACTGACTACGTCACGCTACTTCCGGTAGGGCCAAGGCTTTTATTTATCAGAGACCAAAAGCTGCGAACTTTATCGTCGATGTTCTCTACTAAATCCTTCCAGCAAAAATATGGCAATATCGCGAAATGATCAAGTATGACACATAGAATGGATCTGCTATCCCCGTTTAAATAAAAAAATGCCATTTCAGTAGGCCTTTAAGTAATTAAATGATTAATTAAATATTAAAAAAAAAAGATTAAATACTGTACTTTTACATTAAATACATTCCTGACATATGTAAATAATAATTTAATATATCAATCAATCAATCAATGTTTATTTATATAGCCCTAAATCACAAGTGTCTCAAAGGCTGTACAAGCCACAACGACATCCTCGGTACAGAGCCCACATACGGGCAAGGAAAACTCACCCCAGTGGGACGTCAATGTGAATGACTATGAGAAACCTTGGAGAGGACCGCATATGTGGGTAACCCCCTCCCCTCTAGGGGAGACCGAAAGCAATGGATGTCGAGTGGGTCTGACATAATATTGTGAAAGTCCAACACATCAGCGAAAGTCCAGTCCATGGTGGGGCCAGCAGGAACCATGCCGAGCGGAGACGGGTCAGCAGCGTAGAGATGTCCCCATCCGATGAACAGGCTAGTGGTCCACCCCGGGTTTGGAGCAGAGTAGAAAAGAAAAGAAAAGAAACGGCAGATCAACTGGTCTAAAAAGGGAGTCTATTTAAAGGCTAGAGTATACAAATGAGTTTTAAGATGAGACTTAAATGCTTCTACTGAGGTAGCATCTCTAACTTTTACCGGGAGGGCATTCCATAGTATTGGAGCCCGAATAGAAAACGCTCTATAGCCCGCAGACTTTTTTTGGGCTCTGGGAATCACTAATAAGCCGGAGTTCTTCGAACGCAGATTTCTTGCCGGGACATATGGTACAATACAATCGGCAAGATAGGCAGGAGCTTGACCGTGTAGTATTTTATACGTAAGTAGTAAAACCTTAAAGTCGCATCTTAGGTGCCCAGGAAGCCAGTGCAGGTGAGCCAGTATAGGCGTAATATGATCAAACTTTCTTGTTTTTGTCAAAAGTCTAGCAGCCGCATTTTGTACCATCTGTAATCTTTTAATGCTAGACATAGGGAGGCCCGAAAATAAAACGTTACAGTAATCGAGACGAGATGTAACGAACGCATGGATAATGATCTCAGCATCGTTTGTGGACAAAATGGAACGAATTTTAGCGATATTACGGAGATGAAAGAAGGCCGTGTTAGTAACACTCTTAATGTGTGACTCAAACGAGAGAGTTGGGTCGAAGATAATACCCAGATTCTTTACCGAGTCGCCTTGTTTAATTGTTTGGTTGTCAAATGTTAAGGTGGTATTATTAAATAGATGTCGGTGTTGAGCAGGACCGATAATCAGCATTTCCGTTTTCTTAGCGTTGAGTTGCAAAAAGTTAGCGGACATCCATTGTTTAATTTCATTAAGACACGCCTCCAGCTGACTACAATCCGGCGTGTTGGTCAGCTTTAGGGGCATGTAGAGTTGGGTGTCATCCGCATAACAGTGAAAGCTAACACCGTATTTGCCTATGATGTCACCTAGCGGCAGCATGTAAATACTAAAGAGTGCAGGGCCAAGAAACGAACCCTGGGGAACTCCGCACATTACCTTAACATAGTCCGAGGTCACATTGTTATGGGAGACACACTGCATCCTGTCAGTAAGATAAGAGTTAAACCAAGACAAGGCTAAGTCTGACATCCCAATACGCGTTTTGATACGCTCTAATAAAATATTATGATCAACAGTATCGAAAGCGGCGCTAAGATCAAGAAGCAGCAACATAGATGACGCATCAGAATCCATCGTTAGCAATAGATCATTAGTCATTTTTGCGAGGGCTGTCTCCGTAGAGTGATTTGCCCTGAAACCGGATTGAAAAGGTTCACAGAGATTGTTAGACGCTAAGTGTTTATTTAGCTGCTGTGCGACAATTTTTTAGAGGATTTTCGAGATAAACGGAAGGTGGGACACCGGCCGGTAGTTTACCATGAGGTCAGGATCGAGGTTAGGTCTTTTGAGTAGAGGATGAATAACCGCTTTTTTGAATGCTAGGGGAACAGTACCAGAGGAAAGTGATAAGTTTATAATATTTAACACTGATGGACCTAATAAAACAAAAAGCTCCTTGATAAGTTTCCCAGGAATTGGGTCAAGTAAACATGTTGTTTGTTTTTGTCCCATTTACACATTTTAACAATTCCTCCAATGTTATTTCATCAAAGAGAGAGAAACTATTTTGGAGGGCAGTGTCCGTCGTATATACAGTCGTATCTGTGTTAATAGAACCCAGTTGAAGCTGAGATGCATTGTCTTTAATCTCTTTTCTAATTACTTCAATTTTCTTATTAAAGACATTCATAAAGTCATCTGCTGAGTGGGTGGAGCTACTGGGAGGAGTCCCTTGTTGGGTTAGCGATGCTACTGTACTAAACAAAAATTTAGGATCATTTTTGTTGAGGTGGATGAGATTTGAGTAATATTTAGCTTTAGCTGAGGTAAGCATGCATTTATAAGTTATTAAACTATCACTCCATGCTTGATGGAAAACCTCAAGTTTAGTCGTACGCCATTTGCGTTCCAGCTTTCTACATGATAATTTCTGGGCTTTAGTTTCTTCTGTAAACCATGGTGTACGCCTTTTAGGGGCCCTTTTTAGCTTTAGCGGTGCTACACTATCAATGGTGTCGCGCAGGGCGTCGTTAAAGTTGTTAGTGAGGTTATCAATAGAGCCCACATAATTTGGGAATGGTGCCATTACCGAAGGCAGTAGGTCAGTAAGAGTCGTCGTTGTGGCAGCATTAATGTTGCGGCTGCTATAGTAGTTATTATTATTATTATTAGTTTGTTGACAATGAGTCAGAACTTCGAATTTTATAAGGTAATGATCGGACATTACTTTAGTGTACGGGAGTATCGTAACTTTGGAGGTGGTGACACCCCTTACAAGCACTAGATCTATCGTATTACCGTTGCGATGCGTGGGTTCATTTATTATTTGTGTAAGACCACAGCTATCAATTATAGTCTGGAGCGCCACGCATGGAGGGTCCGATGGGGTATTCATATGGATGTTAAAGTCTCCCATTATGATTATATTGTCGGCGTGTGTCACTAGATCAGCAACGAACTCTGAAAATTCATTGATAAAGTCCGAATAGGGCCCTGGGGGGCGGTAGATGACAGACAGGTGCAGAGGCAGCGGTGTGACAAACTTCATAGTAAGCACCTCAAACGAGTTATATTTATTATTTAGGTCCGAGGTAAGGCTAAAGTTTTTGTTGTATATTAGTGCAACACCCCCACCCCTTTTAATGGGACGGGCAATATGCGTTCCCGTATAGCCAGGAGGAGACGCCTCACCCAGCGCAAAAAATTCATCTGGTTTGAGCCAGGTCTCGGCTAGACCAACGACATCAAGATTGTTGTCTCTAATGACTTCATTAACTAATAACGTTTTGGAAGACAATGACCTTATGTTTAAAAAGCCCATATTATAGGTAGTGGGCTGTTTTGAGGAGTTTTTGTTGAAAGTATCCGTAGTAGCAATATTAATAATGTTACGTTTATTATGCGTAGTGCACTTTAAATAATTTCGACCATATCTAGGAATTGATATGACAGGAATTTTTAGATTGTTTGCCACCTCAGTAAAATGCATGTCCACCTCTGATGCAGAAAAAACATTATGTGAGTTGTATATTATTCTAAGAGAATTGCTATGTGTGCAGGGATTATCCAGCCTGGCGCTGGCTAGTTCTAGCTTAACAGACTCCTTATTAGCGCTTCTTTGTGGATTAGCATTTAGCTTTTTCATTAGCCCCGCTAACAACAACGCCTTTAGCTTTGTTGTTAGCCCCGCCCGACATCCCCGCTTCTGCTTCCGAGCGCACCGCTTACATCTCTTTCGTTGACGGTCTCCGCTGGTAGTGGACCCCGCTGCTTCAAAGGCCACTGCTGGATGTAGCTCGCGAAGAATTCCCAAGCTAGCGAGTAGGTCCACCGTACACGCATCTTTCAGCCCAAAATGGCCCGATCTCTCCACATCCAGAATCGTAAGTCGGTCGTAAGTGATCACGGAGTGAACACACTGTGAGCCAGCCATGAAATTGACTGAATTGACAGGTATTTTTGCCAAATCGGTCTACACTTCCAAGAGCACTTGCAAGAAGCTGCCGCCGTGAAGCGCCGCCATCTTGTCCATATGTTTTTAATTTATTTTTATATTAACCTCCATACACTTCTATGTTGCCTGTTAAAACAAGTTGCATATAAAAATAAAAAATTGTGTTTGCCAACCTGAACTCGTCGTGTAGAATCCATTCTAGGACGTATTTACACCGTGTACCTTTGGGCTGAACAGGGGTGCATACTTAGGTA
>NC_084731.1:82381520-82416520 GCF_033978785.1 Entelurus aequoreus | reverse complement strand
ATCTCGGAAAACCAACAAATTTAGCTAAACTGCACCAATTTTGTCAAGAGGAGTGGTTAAAAATTCAACTAAAAGCTTGCCAGAAGCTTGTGGATGGCTACCAAAAGTGCCTTATTGCAGTGAAACTTGCCAAGGGACATGTAAGCAAATATTAACATTGCTGTGTGTATACTTTTGACCCAGCAGATTTGGTCACATTTTCAGTAGACCCATAATAAATTCATAAAAGAACCAAACTTAATGAATGTTTTTTGTGACCAACAAGTATGTGCTCCAGTCACTCAATCACAAAAGAAAACAAGAGTTGTAGAAATGATTGGAAACTCAAGACAGCCATGACATTATGTTCTTTACAAGTGTATGTCAACTTTTGACCATAACTGTATATGCGATTAATCGCCATTCATTTTGAGTTAACCTGGAGGGGGCGTGCCTTAAGTCCGGCTGGAAATCGGGAGAAATTCGGGAGAATGGTTTTCCCGGGACATTTTCGGGAGAGGCACTGAAATTCGGGAGTCTACCGGAAAATTTGGGAGGGTTGGCAAGTATGATAATAAAATGTATAGTTTGGGCTAGGGTTGTACGGTATACCGGTATTAGTATAGTACTGTGATACTAATTAATCATATTCGGTACGAGACCGCCTCTGAAAAGTACTGGTCTGCCACCCCCCCACACCCCCGTCATCGTCACGTTGTGTCATTGCTGGTTTGCGAGCAGAGGAGCATGTTCGGCAGCGCACAATCACAGAGTACTTACAAGCAGACACAGTGTGTAGACAGAACAGGGAGAACGGACGCACTTTGGCTTAAAAAGTGACGATAAAGGTGAAATTATAACACTGAAACACCCTCAGGAAAAGGTGCTTTAAGACATGGCTAGCTAGCTAGCGGCTAAAGTCCAGCCCGAGTCTGAAGTGTTTTAGCTACTTCTAAATCACTAATCCTCGCCTCCATGGCGACAAAAAAGGAAGTTTCTTACAAGTATCATCCCTGCAGGATGAGGAATAGCTAAACATGCTTCACTACACACCGTAGCTCACCGGCGTCAAAATGTAAACAAACGCCATTGGTGGATCTACACCTAACATCCACTGTAATGATACTAAGTACAGGCACGTATCTAGTCGATACTACTATGATTATGATTATGTCGATATTTTGCCTTTGTTTGTTTACTTACTAATAAAAGACACGTTGTCTTGTATGTTCACTATTTTATTTAAGGACATTAATGCCAAAAATGCAATTTTTTGTGGTCCCTTTTATTTAGAAAAGTACCGAAATAATTTCGGTACCGGTACCAAAATATTGGTATCTGTACAACACTAGTTTGGGCTATGTCCTACATTTATTCATACATCATATCATATTTCTGTCAGTTTTTTTTCATTTTGGTATTTCTGTACTCATGTGTCAATTTATCCTTCATTGCTTATTCATTGCAATGTATTATGTATTCATTGTCAAACAAAATATCAGTAATTGCTCAGAAATTGGGAAAGAATAACAATAATCGCCCAACCCTTTTCGAACATGTTGAAGTGTAAACATGATCTTCCTTGACAATGTTGGTAACTGTTAATTTGTTATTATCCACACAATTCCACTACCATAACATAACTTCTGTAATGTATCATTGATGAACTGTTTGGACCGACCCATACCAGTCTAGGGTGAATCTGACACTGGCTAGAACAGCAATAATTGCTGACTATGATTTCCTCGGAGAGACACCAGAATGAAGCAATTAACACGTGAGCCTGAAGGTATTAGGTTGACTTCTGCCTTAGTCAGAAGAGCTTCATAAGTTGCCTTTTTTGTCATTTTACCAATAAATGGTGTATATTTGTAGGCACGAGTGAAGGTCCAATAAAAGGTTTGTACTGTGGTCTGGATCACACAAGAAGAACCTGGGCCATTTTAGCTGTGCGACAAGAACTACTGAGTCCTATGGAATAAACACAAGGGAGAAATGGTGTAAAAGATTAATGCAGGAACCGGCTGCTAACTCAATACCCCTTTTGTTGCTTCCTTTCAGGCAGATGGAATTCATAAGGCCATCTGATTGCCCTGAAGGACAAATTCATATCTAAATGCCCCTTATGGCCTCACTTTCTGCAGGGCTTTTACAATTGTTGGCTGGGTTTATTTTTGCTTGCTGGTTTTCTTGCAGACTGCACATTTGTTGAGCACACTTCAGCTTGTGCCATTTATACCTGCGGTACAAATGGCCTTTAAAGGCCTACTGAAATGAATTTTTATTTATTTAAACGGGGATAGCAGATCCATTCTATGTGTCATACTTGATCATTTCGCGATATTGCCATATTTTTGCTGAAAGGATTTAGTAGAGAACAACGACGATAAAGATCGCAACTTTTGGTATCTGATAAAAAGAAGCCTTGCCCCTACCGGAAGTAGCGTGACGTAGTCAATTGAACAGCTCCTCACATTTTCCTATTGTTTACAATGCAGCTAGAGCGATTCGGACCGAGAAAGCGACGATTACCCCATTAATTTGAGCGAGGATGAAATATTTGTGGATGAGGAACGTGAGAGTTAAGTACTAGAATGCAGTGCAAGACATATCTTTTTTCGCTCTGACCATAACTTAGGTACAAGCTGGCTCATTGGATTCCACACTCTCTCCTTTTTCTATTGTGGATTACGGATTTGTATTTTAAACCACCTCGGATACTATATCCTCTTGAAAATGAGAGTCGAGAACGCGAAATGGACATTCACAGTGACTTTTATCTCCACGACAATACATCGACGAAACACTTTAGCTACGGAGCTAACTGATAGCATCGTGCTTAACTGCATATAGAAACAGAATAAATAAATCCCTGACTGGAAGGATAGACAGATGATCAACAATACTATTAAACCAGGGACATGTAAATACACGGTTAATGCTTTCCAGCCTGGCGAAGGTTAACAATGTTGTTGCTAACGACGCCATTGAAGCTAACTAAGCAACCGTTCCTCACAGAGCTATGCTAAAATTATTAGTTATCCACCTACGCCAGCCAACCCTCATCTGCTCATCAACACCCGTGCTCACCTGCGTTCCAGCGATCGACAGTGCGACGAAGGACTTCATCCGATCACAGATGCGGTCGGCGAGACGGAGGAAGTTAAGGCATACTTGCCAACCCTCCCGTTTTTAGCGGGAGACTCTCGGTATTCAGCGCCTCTCCCGATAACCTCCCGGCAGAAATTTTCTCCAGACAAACTCCCGGTATTCAGCCAGAGCTGGAGGCCACGCCCCCTCCAGCTCAATGCGGACCTGAGTGGGGACAGCCTGCTCTCACGTCCGCTTTTCCACAATATAAACAGCTTGCCTGCCCAATGACGTCATAACATCTACGGCTTTTAGAGAGTAGAGTGCACAACTGCCACACAACAAGGAGACGAAGCAGAAGAACGAGGAAGTTACAGACATGTCGACGCCGTCGACGAGCAAGATGAAGAAATACGCTTGCAAGTACCAAAACAAATGAAAACAAGAATTTCAGTTCATCCAGGACAGTTCGAAGGGGAAGGAGTATGTATGTTGCCTGTACATTTTGTAGAACAGACTTCTCCATTGAACACGGGGGCCGAAATGATATACTCCGACATGAACGGAGAAGTTAAACAGGACAATGCTGCCATCTACTGGATAGCCCCCGGAACACTAAAATTCAAGTATTTATTTTATTTATATGTATAATAAAATAAATATATATATACACTACCGTTCAAAAGTTAGGGGTCACCCAAACAATTTTGTGGAATAGCCTTCATTTCTAAGAACAAGAAGAGACTGTCGAGTTTCAGATGAAAGTTCTCTTTTTCTGGCCATTTTGAGCGTTTAATTGACCCCACAAATGTGATGCTCCAGAAACTCAATCTGCTCAAAGGAAGGTCAGTTTTGTAGCTTCTGTAACGAGCTAAACTGTTTTCAGATGTGTGAACATGATTGCACAAGGGTTTTCTATGGGTGGGGGGGTTACCCACATATGCGGTCCTCTCCAAGGTTTCTCATAGCCATTCACATTGACATCCCACTGGGGTGAGTTTTCCTTGCCCATATGTGGGCTCTGTACCGAGGATGTCGTTGTGGCTTGTACAGCCCTGTGAGACACTTGTGATTTAGGGCTATATAAATAAACATTGATTGATTGATTGATTGAATTAGCCTTCTGAGCCAATGAGCAAACACATTGTACCATTAGAACACTGGAGTGATAGTTGCTGGAAATGGGCCTCTATACACATATGTAGATATTGCACCAAAAACCAGACATTTGCAGCTAGAATAGTAATTTACCACATTAGCAATGTATAGAGTGTATTTCTTTAAAGTTAAGACTAATTTAAAGTTATCTTCATTGAAAAGTACAATGCTTTTCCTTCAAAAATAAGGACATTTCAATGTGACCCCAAACTTTTGAACGGTAGTATATATATATAGCTAGAATTCACTGAAAGTCAAGTATTTCATATATATATATATATATATATATATATATATATATATATATATATATATATATATATATATATATATATATATATATATATATATATATATATATATATATATATATATATATATATATATATATATATATATGTATATATATATATATATATATATATATATATATATACATATATATATATATATATATATATATATGTATATACATATATATATATATATATATATATATATATATATATATATATATATATATATATATATATATATATATATATATATATATATATATATATATATATATATATATATATGAAATACTTGAGTTGGTGAATTCTAGCTGTAAATATACTCTCCTCTCAACCACGCCCTTAACCACGCCCCAGCCACGCCCCCGCCCCAACTACGCCCCCCTGACCACGCCGCCCCCACCTCCCGATATCGGAGGTCTCAAGGTTGGCAAGTATGAGTTAAGGTGAGTTCGCCGGCTAACGCGTCTGCTATCCATTTATGTCTTCCTGGTTGTGTTGCTGTAGTCCGTCGCTAATACACCGATCCCACCTACAGCTTTCTTCTTTGCTGTCTCCATTGTTCATTAAACAAATTGCAAAAGATTCACCAACACAGATGTCCAGAATACTGTGGAATTATGAGATGAAAACAGATCTATTTTGTATTGGATTCAATGGGGTACTGATAGTTCTGTTTCACTGGCTACGACACGCGCATACGTCATCATCCAAAGGCGTTTTCAACCGGAAGTTTAGAGGGAAATTTAAAATTGCACTTTTTAAGTTAATGTTAAGATTCCATCATTGATATATAAACTATCAGACTGCGTGGTTGGTAGTAGTGGCTTTCAGTAGGCCTTTAAGGCATCTGCTTTAAAAAAAAATAAAAAAAATGTAGCCTGTATGTTGCCTTTTTTGGAAAGTCGAATGCTTTAGGACAAACTCACAGCCCGGGGGCCAAACCTGGCCCGCTACGTTATTTTATGTGGCCTGCGAAAGCCTGGAAATAATATGCGTTAATAAAATGTTTAATCTTTTCTTACTAAATATATTAGTTTTTTCCCTTTTGACATTAAAAATCATGTACTGCATGCAATTGCATATCTTTTAAAAGTCAATATTATCAAAATATTGTATTATCATGTATTCCAAAAATATTTGTGTTAAAATAAATATAAATACTGTACTTAAATATCTGCTTGACTTATGATTTCAAAACAAATTATCAATCAAATTGTACACTGTAAAATTGACAAAAGATTGTACGGCAAAATTCCACCAACTGAGTTTTTTACCGTAAAATCAACTTTTGTACAGTGTTTTCCCATATAAAGTAAGACACTAAAAAAACAGGGGTCCCCAAACTACGGCCCCTGGGCCGTATACGGCCAGCCAGCGTCCAACATCTGGCCCGCGGTAAGTCCCAAGTTTAAAAACAAAAACAATTATTATACATTTTTTTATTTGTATTATTATTTTCTTAAATCTGTCCTTTCTAATCCATTTTCTATCGCTTGTTACTCTCGGTGTCTCCTAGCCGCTCAAGCAAATCATGTTGTCTAAAAATGCATTTTCCCATCGATAACGTGACATCATCACGCTCGGAATATATATATATATATATATATATACACTACCGTTCAAAAGTTTGGGGTCACATTGAAATGTCCTTATTTTTTAAGGAAAAGCACTGTACTTTTCAATGAAGACAACTTCAAACTAGTCTTAACTTTAAAGAAATACACTCTATACATTGCTAATGTGGTAAATTACTATTCTAGCTGCAAATGTCTGGTTTTTGGAGCAATACCTACATAGGTGTATAGAGGCCCATTTAAAGTTAAGTTAAAGTTAAAGTACCAATAATTGTCACACACACACACTAGGTGTGGTGAAATTTGTCCTCTGCATTTGACCCATCCCCTTGTTCACCCCCTGGGAGGTGAGGGGAGCAGTGGGCAGCAGCGGTGCCGCGCCCGGGGATCATTTTTGGTGATTTAACCCCCAATTCCAACCCTTGATGCTGAGTGCCAAGCAGGGAGGTAATGGGTCCCATTTTTATAGTCTTTGGTATGACTCGGCCGGGGTTTGAACTCACAACCTACCGATCTCAGGGCGGACACTCTGCCACTTTCCAGCAACTATCGCTCCAGTGTTCTAATGGCACAATGTGTTTGCTCATTGGCTCAGAAGGCTAATTGATGATTAGAAAACCCTTGTGCAATCATGTTCACACATCTGAAAACAGTTTAGCTCGTTACAAAAGCTCTCTCCCGGTTGCAGTTAGTCCAGAACGCGGCAGCACGACTATTAACAGGGGCCAGGAAACGTGAGCATATAACCCCAATTCTTCGGAGTTTGCACTGGCTCCCTGTTCATTTTAGAATTGATTTTAAATCCTTGCTGTTTGTTTTTAAAGCTTTACATGGACTGGCACCTCAGTATATCTCGGACCTCATCCAAATTTACACTCCTGCGCGTGCTCTGAGGTCCGAGAGCCAGCTCCAGCTCGTGGTGCCCAGGACGAGACTTAAAACCAGGGGAGACAGGGCCTTCTCTGTGGTCGGCCCTAAACTCTGGAACACTCTGCCCCTCCATGTTCAAACTGCTTCCAGAGTGGAGTGTTTTAAGTCTCGTCTTAAGACCCACTTTTATTCTTTGGCTTTTAACACTACGTGAGTTGTGTGGTCTTCTGTCCTCTGTTGTCCTGTGTGTTTTTTATAAATGTTGATGTCTATTTTACTGTTTTAATTGGTTTTACCCTTTAAAAATCGTTTTTAATCATATTTATTTTTTATATTGTCTCTGTATTGGTTTTCTATTCATTTATTCTTTGTTTTTATTCAGTCATTGGTGTAGCACAGCGTTTCTCAAAGTGTGGGGCGCGCCCCACTGGTGGGGAATAGAGACATGACAGGTGGGGCGCGAGGAACGGGAGGAAATGTCACTTTATTTATTTAAAAAAAAAAATTATATTCTTAGATTTTTTTTTTTTTTACTATGCTTTCATTTTCTATACACACTGTAAATCACTTTGTGATTCTGTCTGTGAAATCCGCTATATAAATACATGTAAATTACTTATTTTTCCTGTAGGCTTTAAATTTCTAGGTAGGAGCGAAAGTTTGACAGACATAGCAACAGTAACTAATGGGGGCGGGGCTAAGCGGAAGCTTTGTGAATGGCGAGTCACTGTGCGAGGATTGGCTCTTTTGCAAATACATAAAAAATAGAGCCACTGCTGACGAGCTGTTCAAGATAATGGACAGTTTCCTCAAAGAACACGACCTTAAATGGGAAAACTGTGTGGGCTTTTGCTCTGATGGCGCACAGACCAAGAAACGGGCTGCAGGCTCTAATAAAGAGGGTTGCGCCAAATGCTCATTGGACACACTGTGTGTCATTCACCGGGAAGCACTCGCGTCAAGGCAGCTCAGCCCCGAACTCAATGAGGTTTTAACAGTGGCAGTGTCAAGCCTGCAACCCCGATTTGAAAAGCTGTGCAGTGCAAAACAGGCTCATTGCAGCTGTCACACCAAATTTCTTCCCCCTACAAAAACATTCCCTCCACCCCCATTTACTTCCGTGGTCATGTTTCCTCTTACGTCATTGACAGCGATCGATAGCACTTCGGCTTTGACTGCCCGTCGCTGGAAGGATACTTCGTCTTTGACAGCTGCTGGAATCTGAAGAAATCGATTAGTTTTTGTTTTTTGTACAGGCGCGAAACAGGACAGTCGCGTGCCGTTTAAGGACCCCCGGCAACTTTGTGATTTTATTGGACGCAGCCCCGGAAGTAAATGGGGGGAGGGGGGGGGGGGGGTTTGTAGGGGGAAGAAATTTGGCGTGACAGCTCCTCTTTTTTTTTGCAAAGATTGCAAAGTGGCACTTTTATTTTATTTATTATTGAACTTGATGCAAGTTATTTGATTTCTTATTGAACTTGATGCAAGTTATAACACTTTTATTTGATTTATTATTGAACTTGATGCAAGTTATAACACTTTTATTTGATTTATTATTGAACTTGATGCAAGTTATAACACTTTTATTTGATTTATTATTGAACTTGATGCAAGTTATAACACTTTTTTTGATTTATTATTGAACTTGATGCAAGTTATAACACTTTTTTTAAATTTATTATTGAACTTGATGCAAGTTATAACACTTTTTTTGATTTACTATTGAACTTGATGCAAGTTATAACACTGTTTTTGATTTATTATTGAACTTGATGCAAGTTATAACACTTTTGTTTTATTTATTATTGAACTTGATGCAAGTTATTTTATTTATTATTGAACTTGATGCAAGTTATAACACTTTTTTTGATTTATTATTGAACTTGATGCACGTTATAACACTTTTGTTTTATTTATTATTGAACTTGATGCAAGTTATTTTATTTATTATTGAATTTGATGCAAGTTATACCACAGCTGCACAGTTATTTTATTTATTATTGAACTTGATGTTATTTTATGTTATTGACTTTGAATGTATACAACTTGATGTTACTTGATCCATCCATCCATCCATCCATCCATCCATTTTCTAACCCTAACCCTTCGGGGTGATGTTACTTGATGTTCAATAAATTTGAAAATGTTAAGCTTGGCATTAGCGTTCTGTTGGGGTGATGGGGGCAGGTGGGGCTTGAAAACTCCCCCATGTCCAAAGTGGGGGATGACAAAAAAAGTTTGAGAACCACTGGTGTAGCATAATATTGTTTTTAATATTGTTTTTAACATGGCTGTGCAGCACTTTGGAAACATTCTTGTTGTGTAAATGTGCTATATAAATAAAGTGGATTGGATTGGATTGGATACAAAACTGACCTTCCATTGAGTAGATTGAGTTTCTGGAGCATCACATTTGTGGGGTCAATTAAACGCTCAAAATGGCCAGAAAAAGAGAACTTTCCTCTGAAACTTGACAGTCTATTCTTGTTCTTAGAAATGAAGGCTATTCCACAAAATTGTTTGGGTGACCCCAAACTTTTGAACGGTAGTGGATGTATATATATATATATATATATATATATATATATATATATATATATATATATATATATATATATATATATATATATATATATATATATATATATATATATATATGTATATATATATATATATATATATATATATATATATATATATATATATATATATATATATATATATATATATATATAACTTTTGAACGGTAGTGGATATATATATATATATATATATATATATATATATATATATATATATATATATATATATATATATATATATATGTATATATATATATATATATATATATATATATATATATATATATATGTATATATATATATATATATATACATATATATATATATATATATATATATATATATGTATGTATATATATATATATATATATATATATATATATATATATATATATATATATATATATACTGTATATGTACATATAATGTTTTAACCCAATGCAGCCCCCGAGTCAAAAAAATTGGTGACCCCTGCACGAAAACATTAAAAAACAAACAAAAAAAACCATTAAAACAATAAGATTTTACTGGAAAAAAACAAAAACTGGCAGCTCTAGTACTTAAATTTTACAGCTAAAAACAGTGGTATTGTTTCTCCATTCCATTCAAATTATTCAATTTTTTTATATGATGTAAAAAAAACACTGCTTTTACTATATAATTCTGGTGACTGAACTGACAGTTTTTAAAGTAAAATTTTTATATATTTTTTGCAGCTTATGTAAAAAAATATATTGTCAATGTATTATACATACACATGCATATTCATATATTACTCATTGTTAAAAGTGGCCCTCTGAGGGCAACCATAAATGCGACGTGACCCTCAATGAAAACAAGTTTGACACCCCTACTTTAGGAGGATATTTAATACATAGGGGTACGTTCCACATCTGTACCAAACCGCTACCTAGGAATCATATCTATATATATATATATATACAGTATATATATATATATATATATATATATATATATACATATATATATATATATATATATATCGTATTTTTCGGACTATAAGTCGCAGTTTTTTTCATAGTTTGGGGGTGCGACTTATACTCAGGAGCGACTTATGTGTGAAATTATTAACACATTACCGTAAAATATCAAATAATATTATTTAGCTCATTCACGTAAGAGACTAGACGTATAAGATTTCATGGGATTTAGCGATTAGGAGTGACAGATTGTTTGGTAAACGTATAGCGTGTTCTATATGTTATAGTTATTTAATAACTCTTACCATAATATGTTACGTTAACATACCAGGCACGTTCTCAGTTGGTTATTTATGCCTCATATAACATACACTTATTCAGACTGTTGTTCGCTATTCTTTATTTATTTTAAATTGGCTTTCAAATATCTATTCTTGGTGTTGGGTTTTCTCAAATAAATTTCCCCAAAAATGCGACTTATACTCCAGTGCGACTTATATATCTTTTTTTCCTTCTTTATTATGCATTTCCAGCCGGTGCGACTTATACTCCGGAGGGACTTATACTCCGAAAAACACGGTATACTGTATATATAAAACCATTTCTTGATGTCTTATACTTCTGAGTCTCATTTGCAAGTGTTATATAGTATGTTTTGCATGCAGTTGCAATTCCAAGCCGTTAGATGGCAGTAGTGAATCGACTACACTATGTTACCTCGTCGGAAAGTAGTCCGTGCCATTAAACTCAATGTGCCAGTTTAGTCTTTGTTGAGTCCAACAAAGTATTTATACTTTACATATAGGATGAGATCGTATAGTATACAATTGAACAGACATTATTTATCCCACAATGGGGAAGTTATGTGGTTGTGATGCAGATTTTACAAACAGTAAACAAAAAAAAAGGTAATTAAAAAATATGAAAAACTAAAAATAATTAATAATTATAACACCAACACGTGGACATATTATTGTAGTATTATGTAGTATTGTGCATCTTAGGGGAAGTTATGTGGTTATGTGGACCTGCTCAGAGTCATACCAAAGACTATAAAAATGGGACCCACAACCTCCCTGCTCGGCACTCAGCATCACGGGTTGGAATTGGGGGTTAAATCACCAAAATAATTCCCGAACGCGGCCACCGCTGCTGCTCACTGCTCCCCTCACCTCCCAGGTTTGGAACAAGGGGATGGGTCAAATGCAGAGGACAAATTGGTACTTTAACTTAATCTTAGTGAACATGTTAAAATCGCCGTGTAAAATTGCTAATATATATGGATATGGCATATCCAATGTAAATTAGCATCCAGCAAGCGCATTTTGAAATGTGGAACCTTACTAAACACTGAAGTGTTTTCTATCAGGCATACACAATTGTAACGTTTCCCTGAGTACCCATTTGGTACCAATCTCTAAATGTGCATGCAGTAATTATTAAACATATTAACACAGTAGCTTCAAAAGGGGGCTAGTTTAAAGAGACTTTGCTGTATGACAGTTTTGAGTATGGATAGTTTCAAACCAAAGCATTTCATTATGAGGGAATACACTGCCTTCAACGAATCCCTTGATTAAAACAAAAAAATATATAATATATAATTCAACACACACAGTAACACTTTAGATAACGATGGCAGAATTTCAATACTCCCGAAGGCAATTAAAGACCTGGTAGAGTGGAGCTTTTTATCCATTCCTACCCTCAAACTGGGCTTCAGGCCTCAGCACACGTTTTCAAAGGCGACTGTAAAGACAGTTGCCACTTTGAACAGTCTGCCCATTTCTGAAATGAGTCCCAGTTGGAGGCTGAGTTGGCGACGGATGAGTGGCGACAGTCAGCTTGTGGAACTTTGTTTTGGGAGACCCAAACCCGAGATGCGCGATTTAACTGTTAGATTTGGGGGAATCATTGTTTTCGCCATCGGATAGCTTTTAGCGATGCACCCGGCGGGATTAGGCGAAGCTCCTCACATGGATTTGTGGGCCTCCCTGCATCAGGAATATTAAGCTGAAGTGACCTATTTGAATATCTCTTAATCATGTTTTCTTCAATACCACGTACAAATATGTTTGCAGTCTGCATGTGTTCCTACAAGACCGCTGGATGAACTCATACACATTTCCTCCAACTTGCATCTGCTATAGCGCATACATAAACAATATGGGAATAAACAATGTTCTCTCCCAGGTGGTGGCCATCAGCCTTTGCTTGCACCTTTTTCCTGCTCTTTTGCCTTTTTCGTGATACCCTGCTAAAAACTGAGAACCCTATGAATATTAAATACAAGCAAAAATAACATTTAAGTTTTTATTTAATGCAAATGGTTTACCCTGACCCAGATGCCTTAAAGCAGGGATGTCCGAACTACGGCCCGCGGGCTAAATGCGGCCTGCCAGCCTCTTCAATTTGGCCCGCAAGACGCCATGAGTTCAACAAAGAGTGCTTTCAAATTAATCTTAAATACCAGTTGGTCTATGAATGCTGCATATTTGCTATTATCTTGAGGACAATGTGAGTAAATCAAATCAATGGGCCCCATTCAGCAATAAGTTCCTAACTTTTCCTCTGATCTTTCTTCCTTAGTGATTTCTCAAGAGGAGTCCATTCAATTTCATGATGTGTTCTTAAACGACCAAATTGTTCCCACCTGCTGTTCTTATGTTGCTGAATGCCAGAAGCTTAGCGCGCACATTTCTATCATAATTTGCATACAAACACGCCCTTATTTCCCCAAGATGCATATGTAAACACCCTTAATTACGTAATTTGCATAGGTAAACGCCCTTAATTCCCCATATAATGACACACTTCCGTCAGAAAAGCCGAACATCAAACACAAACAGATTACAGAAGAGAAATTCGTATTATCCAGCGGGGGAAATACATATTGTCAAAACGTAAGTTTAAGAAAGGGGGGACTGCAGCGTTCAAATAAATATTCATCACTTGGTGCAAATAGGTCTACATGGCCATCAAATATGTGCTCCCTTCCCAGCGCACGATATGCGGCATCTTTCAGTAGCAACAAAAGCATTGCCAGTGTGTGTGTGTGTGTGTGTGTGTGTGTGTGTGTGTGTGTGTGTGTGTGCGTGTGTGTGTGTGTGTGTGTGTGCGCATACGGTATTTTGAAAATGTCTATATATAACTCATTTTGCTATGTCTGTCTGCCTTATCTATCTCTATCTCTATCTATCTATCTATCAATCATCTATCTATCTATCTACCACAAATTGATTTACGTGGACCCCGACTTAAACAAGTTGAAAAACTTATTCAGGTGTTACCGTTTAGTGGTCAATTGTACGGAATATGTACTGTACTGTGCAATCTACTAATAAAAGTTTCAATCAATCTATATTTGATTTATATATAATCTATCTATCTATCTATCTATCTATCTATCTATCTATCTATCTATCTATCTATCTATCTATCTATCTATCTATCTATCTATCTATCTATCTATCCATCTATGATATTAATTTAACATTAGACAATAGAAGTAAGGGAACTTGTCAGACTTAAGAACAAATAGGCCACCCTAAGAGTGCTCTGGAGCACTCGTAGATGTTGTTCTTACCTACGAACAAATCCCAGCTAAGAAAACATTGGTGAATACAAAAATCTCCTGAAAAACTTTGTAAGTAGTAGTAGTAGTGGGCGGTTTAGCTCGGTTGGTAGAGCGGCCGTGCCATCAACCTGAGGGTTGCAGGTTCGATCCCCGCTTCCGCCATCCTAGTCACTGCCGTTGTGTCCTTGGGCAAGACACTTTACCCACCTGCTCCCAGTGCCACCCACACTGGTTTAAATGTAACTTAGATATTGGGTTTTCACTATGTAAAGCGCTTTGAGTCACTAGAGAAAAGCGCTATATAAATATAATTCACTTCACTTCACTTCACTAAGTGGGCCTAAAAACACAATTTGTTTTTAAGAACGGTTGCTGAATGGGGCCCATTGACCTTTGAAAATACTATGTAATATGCATAGCATATATTACAAAAACTAAACAACCTTCCCTAATAATGATGGGGGGAAAAATACAACCAAACTAAAGGTCAACACACATGGTCACACATAACAACCTGCTCACTGAACATTGTGGATACTATGAACAATCTCCAAACAGCATAAACAATTCTAAATTACACATATTTAAATCAATTAGAGTGAATGATGGAAAAATATAAAAAAATCTCTCCATACTTATCCATGTTTTGTGCTTTTTAGCTGCTTGATATTTCTGATTGAATACAAGACTTTAAGATGGTCATCACAGAGGTTTGGACACCCCTGCCTTAGAGGTTACATAGACATAAGGATAAACTTATATTATATAATGTGTAGGGGCGGGAATTAGGGGTGGGTACCGATTTGGTACTTTTATAGGTACCGACCGGGAACCGATTTACGTAAAATCAAACGGCCCCATATTCCGATACCTTTGTTGCTACATGCTCGTCAGAAGGACTGTTGTTGTCAAGTCGACTCAACAAATTGCCCATCACAAATAAATAAGAAGAGTTATGACAACTTCAACAAGAATAAAGTGAGGAAACTCATTAAAAACCCATAATGATAAGTTCAGCTGACTTTAGAAAGTAAGTCAATATTTTATAGAATGGCAAGCTGTGTGTGAATTGGTGAATGGGTGAATGTGATAATGTATGTACACACATATGCCCAGGTACAGTGATGCGCTATATAAATACAGACTATTTACTATTTTGAGCCAACTTGACTTACAGTCATAGGAACTTGATAAAATATGTTGAACCAACTTATTTTAAAGTTATCTCAACTAATATTTTCAATTTCATCTTACATCAGACTAAATGTCAACTAATGTGTTAAAGTGTAATATACTTGACACTATAAGTTGACTAACTCAGCCAAAGCAACAAGATGACCGGACTGAGTTGAGTCGACACATTTTTTTTATCGATTGCAATGTCGCACCGGTTCAAGCACCTGGCGGGAAAACAAGCAGTCGAGCAAGAAGAATGCACTCAAAAGGCTCCACTTTTCAAAATGCGCTAGCTGGCATCTTATTTACATTGGATTTGCCATAGACGTGCTACAGATTAGCATTAGCGATTTTAAAAGGCGATTTCAAAGCCTCCATATTTTGCAATCAAAACTACAACTAAGATGCACTTTCAAATCATACTTTATTCATAAAGCGCTTTTCCTACATAAAATAAATGCAACACAAAGTGCTTTACAAACTTAAAAACAACGCCCCGCCTAACCTCATCATCAGTCGTGCACACACACACACACACACACACACGCACACACACACACACACACACACACACACACACACACACACACACACACACACACACACACACACACACACACACACACACACACACACACACACACACACACACACACACACACACACACACACACACACACACACACACACAAACACGTGGCTGAGTACAGAGGAGCCAGGTGAAGAAACACTATCACATGAGGTGGCCGATAAAATTCCCGATGAGGACGAATCCCTCTGAGGATTGCTAAATAATTAAAAAATAACACAAAAATGTTAAAAGTATTCAACAAACAGTAAGAACCATGTTTAATAATACAGAATAAAATATGAGTAAAATATAAAATTTAAATATATTTGTAAAGTAAATATTGAATAAATACAACTAAATAGTTTAAAGTTTACATACACTTGTAAAGAACATGATGTCATGGCTGTCTTGAGTCTCCAATAATTTCTACAAATTTTATTTTTTGTGATAGAGTGATTGTAGCACATACTTTTGCTCGTCACAGAAAACATTCATGAAGATTGGTTCTTTTAAGAATTTATTATGGGTCTACTGACAATGTGAGCGAATCTGCTGGGTCAAAAGTATACATACAGCAATGTTAATATTTGGTTACATGTCCCTTGGCAAGTTTCACTGCATTAAGGGATTAAAGGTCTCACCTTTTCTCCTCCAAACATATTGCTGGGTATTGTGGCCAAACAGCTCAATTTTTGTTTCATCTGACATCACATGGACAAAGATAAGACCTTCTGGAAGAAAGTTATGTGGTCAGATGAAACAAAAATTAAGCTATTTGGCCACAATACCCAGCAATATGTTTGGAAGAGAAAAGGTGAGGCCTTTAATCCCAAGAACACCATGCCTACCGTCAAGCATGGTGGTGGTAGTATTATGCTCTGGGCCTGTTTTGCTGCCAATGGAAGTGGTGCTTTACAGAGAGTAAACGGGACAATGAAAAAGGAGGGTTACCTCCAAATTCTTCAGGACAACCTATAATCATCAGCCTGCAGGTTGAGTCTTGGGCGCAGTTGGATGTTCCAACAGGACAATGACCCCAAACACACGTCAAAAGTGTTAAAGGAATGGCTAAATCAGGCTAGAGTTAAGGTTTTAATGTGTGGACAATGCTGAAGAAACAAGTCCATGTCAGAAAACCAACACATTTAGCTGAACTGCACCGATTTTCTCAAGAGGAGTGGTCAAAAATTCAACCAGAAGCTTGTGGATGGCTACCAAAAGCGCCTTATTGCAGTGAAACTTGCCAAGGACCATGTAACCAAATATTAACATTGCTATATGTATACTTTTGACCCAAGAGGTTTGGTCACATTTTCAGTAGACCCATAACAAATTCATAAAAGAACCAAACTTCATGAATGTTTTTTTGTGACCAACAAGTATGTGCTCCAATCACTCTATCACAAAGTTGTAGAAATTATAGGAAACTCAAGACAGCCATGCCATTATGTTCTTTACAAGTGTATGTAAACTTTGGACCACAACTGTATATTCAGAAATTATTACATCAAGAAGAAGGTGATACATTTAGGTCAGGACAGAATGCAGATCACACCGAGCGTGTTTCAACAAAACACAGACTAAGCCCCAGGAAACAAGTTTACCTGAAAAACCTGTCCTGGGTGCTTATCGTCATTCTGGTACCTTGTGTACCATCACACTGCCCTTCAAACAAACACTATCACAGACTAGGAGCTAGAAGTGCGAGTCCTAAAAAACAACAAGGGAAAGATACGTCACCTCTCCACTTTGTGATGATTCGAGGAGCCAGCGGAATAAACAGTGCCCTGCAAAAGTTTACCATGGCCCAGATATCTCAGGTAGAACTGTCACAGCAGTCTTAATCTCAGTGGAGAGAGAAAAAGTATGTGCGAGGTAACTGTTTGTGTCCGGGGGATAAACACAGAGGGTGATTTGAGTGGGCTGAAGCGCTGTGTGGTCGCGGCTGCAATGTTTCCCCTTAAGTGCTTCCCGTTTTTACTATTTCATTTAGTTCAGCTTGTTGTGTCAACATTGTTATTTAGGGCCCTTGGTTTAATATCTGAGATGGATTTCCATAAAGCACTTGAGGGTAATCTAAGGACAGCTGATAGGTGGAAAGTCTATCTGTGAATTACAGTCAGGCAGGGCTATTCAAATACATTGTTTTGGGGGCCAGGGGATCTCTAAGGACAAACTGCAAAAAATGTCAATCAAAGATTTTTTATATGACAGCGTTCTGCTGGCAGCTCTGTTGCGCGAATGTTACTGTCAAAATAAAAGTGATGCCGTTGTTCCTTTTAAAGTAAGGAATTGTAAAAACAACCACAAATATTAACGTAAAAAAACTGGCAGCTCAGTCGTCAAATGTTACAGTAAAAATAACAATGTCCCAATTTTTTCCATTTACAGTAAAGCAATGTAAAAACGACTGTGGATTTTATGGTAAACATTTTTCTTTTTAAATTGGCAGCTCAGTTGTCTGAATTTACCGTAAAAATAACGATCGTAGATTCTCCATTGACAGCAATGCGCTGTAACAATTATCGCAGATGTTGCCGCAAAAATAACAATCGTAGACTGTACCGTTGAAAAAACCTGGCAGCTCGGTCTCCACGATTTTAGCTTTAAAAAAGTGTTACTGATTTTTTTCATCTGCAGTCATGCACTATAAAAAACGTCAGTTTCACCTGTTTTACAATTTACGGCAATGTACTGTAAAAACAACAATCGCAGATGTTGCCGTAAAAATAACAATCGTAGACTGTACCATAATCCAAAAAAAAAGTGGCAGCTCATTCACCACACATTTACCGTAAAAATAAAAGTGATACCATTTTTTTCCATTTACAGCAATGTACTGTAAAAACAATGATCGCAGATGTTGCCGTAAAAATAACAATTGTAGATTTTACCATGAACAAAAAAGAAACTGGCAGCTCATTCACCACAATTTTACCGTAAAAATAAAAGTGATACCATTTTTTAACATTTACAGTAATGCTCTGTAAAAACAATGATTGCAGATGTCGCCATAAAAATAACAATCGTAGACTTTACCGTTAAAAAAACCTGGCAGCTCAGTCTCCACAATTTTAGCTTTAAAAAAGTGTTACTGATTTTTTCATCTGCAGTCATGCACTATAAAAAACGTAAAAAAACAGCAGTTTCCCCTGTTTTACAATTTACGGCAATGTACTGTAAAAACAACGATCGCAGATGTTGCCGTAAAAATAACAATTGTAGATTTTACCATGAACAAAAAAGAAACTGGCAGCTCATTCACTACAATTTTACCGTAAAAAAAAAAGTGAGAAAAAGAAACTGGCAGCTCAATCACCACAATTTTACCGTAAAAATAAAAGTGATACCATTTTTTAACATTTACAGTAATGCTCTGTAAAAACAATAATCGCAGATATTGCCGTAAAAATAACAATCGTAGACTTTACCGCAAAAAAAAACCTGGCAGTTCAGTCTCCACAATTTTAGCTTTAAAAAAGTGTTACTGATTTTTTCATCTGCAGTCATGCACTATAAAAAACGTAAAAAACATCAGTTTCACCTGTTTTACAATTTACGGCAATGTACTGTAAAAACAACGATCAGAGATGTTGCCATAAAAATAAAAATTGTAGATTTTACCATAAACAAAAAAGAAACTTGCAGCTCATTCACCACAATTTTACCGTACAAATAAAAGTGATACCATTGTTTAACATTTACAGTAATGCGCTGTAAAAACAATGATTGCAGATGTCGCTATAAAAATATCAATCGTAGACTTTACCGTTAAAAAAACCTGGCAGCTCAGTCTCCACAATTTTAGCTTTAAAAAAGTGTTACTGATTTTTTCATCTGCAGTCATGCACTATAAAAAACGTAAAAAACAGCAGTTTCCCCTGTTTCACAATTTATGGCAATGTACTGTAAAAACAACGATCGCAGATGTTGCCGTAAAAATAACAATTGTAGATTTTACCATGAACAAAAAAGAAACTGGCAGCTCATTCACTACAATTTTACCGTAAAAAAAAAGTGATAAAAAGAAACTGGCAGCTCAATCACCACAATTTTACCGTAAAAATAAAAGTGATACCATTTTTTAACATTTACAGTAATGCTCTGTAAAAACAATAATCGCAGATATTGCCGTAAAAATAACAATCGTAGACTTTACCGCAAAAAAAACCCTGGCAGTTCAGTCTCCACAATTTTAGCTTTAAAAAAGTGTTACTGATTTTTTCATCTGCAGTCATGCACTATAAAAAACGTAAAAAAACATCAGTTTCACCTGTTTTACAATTTACGGCAATGTACTGTAAAAACAAAGATCACAGATGTTGCCATAAAAATAAAAATTGTAGATTTTACCATAAACAAAAAAGAAACTGGCAGCTCATTCACCACAATTTTACCATACAAATGAAAGTGATACCATTGTTTAACATTTACAGTAATGCGCTGTAAAAACAATGATCGCAGATGTCGCCATAAAAATATCAATCGTAGACTTTACCGTTAAAAAAACCTGGCAGCTCAGTCTCCACAATTTTAGCTTTAAAAAAGTGTTACTGATTTTTTCATCTGCAGTCATGCACTATAAAAAACGTAAAAAAACAGCAGTTTCCCCTGTTTTACAATTTACGGCAATGTACTGTAAAAACAACGATAGCAGATGTTGCCGTAAAAATAACAATTGTAGATTTTACCATGAACAAAAAAGAAACTGGCAGCTCATTCACTACAATTTTACCGTAAAAAAAAAAGTGATAAAAAGAAACTGGCAGCTCAATCACCACAATTTTACCGTAAAAATAAAAGTGATACCATTTTTTAACATTTACAGTAATGCTCTGTAAAAACAATAATCGCAGATATTGCCGTAAAAATAACAATCGTAGACTTTACCGCAAAAAAAAACCTGGCAGTTCAGTCTCCACAATTTTAGCTTTAAAAAAGTGTTACTGATTTTTTCAATCAGCAGTCATGCACTATAAAAAACGTAAAAAACATCAGTTTCACCTGTTTTACAATTTACGGCAATGTACTGTAAAAACAACGATCACAGATGTTGCCATAAAAATAAAAATTGTAGATTTTACCATGAACAAAAAAGAAACTGGCAGCACATTCACTACAATTTTACCGTAAAAAAAAAGTGATAAAAAGAAACTGGCAGCTCAATCACCACAATTTTACCGTAAAAATAAAAGTGATACCATTTTTTAACATTTACAGTAATGCTCTGTAAAAACAATAATCGCAGATATTGCCGTAAAAATAACAATCGTAGACTTTACCGCAAAAAAAAACCTGGCAGTTCAGTCTCCAGAATTTTAGTTTTAAAAAAGTGTTACTGATTTTTTCATCTGCAGTCATGCACTATAAAAAAACGTAAAAAACATCAGTTTCACCTGTTTTACAATTTACGGCAATGTACTGTAAAAACAACGATCACAGATGTTGCCATAAAAATAAAAATTGTAGATTTTACCATAAACAAAAAAGAAACTGGCAGCTCATTCACCACAATTTTACCGTAAAAATAAAAGTGATACCATTTTTTAACAATCACAGTAATGCGCTGTAAAAACAATGATCGCAGATGTCGCCATAAAAATAACAATCGTAGACTTTACCGTTAAAAAAACCTGGCAGCTCAGTGTCCACAATTTTAGCTTTAAAAAAAAGTTACTGATTTTTTCATCTGCAGTCATGCACTATAAAAAACGTAAAAAACAGCAGTTTCCCCTGTTTTACAATTTACGGCAATGTACTGTAAAAACAACGATCGCAGATGTTGCCGTAAAAATAACAATTGTAGATTTTACCATGAACAAAAAAGAAACTGGCAGCTCATTCACTACAATTTTACCGTAAAAAAAAAAGTGATAAAAAGAAACTGGCAGCTCAATCACCACAATTTTACCGTAAAAATAAAAGTGATACCATTTTTTAACATTTACAGTAATGCTCTGTAAAAACAATAATCGCAGATATTGCCGTAAAAATAACAATCGTAGACTTTACCGCAAAAAAAACCCTGGCAGTTCAGTCTCCACAATTTTAGCTTTAAAAAAGTGTTACTGATTTTTTCATCTGCAGTCATGCACTATAAAAAACGTAAAAAACATCAGTTTCACCTGTTTTACAATTTACGGCAATGTACTGTAAAAACAACGATCACAGATGTTGCCATAAAAATAAAAATTGTAGATTTTACCATAAACAAAAAAGAAACTGGCAGCTCATTCACCACAATTTTACCGTACAAATAAAAGTGATACCATTGTTTAACATTTACAGTAATGCGCGGTAAAAACAATGATCGCAGATGTCGCCATAAAAATATCAATCGTAGACTTTACCGTTAAAAAAACCTGGCAGCTCAGTCTCCACAATTTTAGCTTTAAAAAAGTGTTACTGATTTTTTCATCTGCAGTCATGCACTATAAAAAACGTAAAAAACATCAGTTTCACCTGTTTTACAATTTACGGCAATGTACTGTAAAAACAAAGATCACAGATGTTGCCATAAAAATAAAAATTGTAGATTTTACCATAAACAAAAAAGAAACTGGCAGCTCATTCACCACAATTTTACCGTAAAAATAAAAGTGATACCTTTTTTTTCCCTTTACAGTAATGCGCTGTAAAAAAAAAATGATCGCAGATTTTAAGTTAAAAAAACTTGTGAAAATAACAGTGGTAGTGCTTTTTAATTTATAGTATCCATCCATCCATCCATCCATCCATCCATTTTATACCGCGTATTCCCTTCGGGGTCGCGGGGGGCGCAGGAGCCTATCTCAGCTACAATCGAGCGGAAGGCGGGGTACACCCTGGACAAGTCGCCACCTCATCCCAGGGCCAACACAGATAGACAGACAACATTCACGCTCACATTCACAAAATAGGGCCAATTTAGTGTTATGTGTAAAAAAACAACAACAACACACCCTTAATTTTACCGCAAAATATGAGTTGGCATTTTTTTGGTCGAAAAATCTGGATATTTATTTTTGTTACAGCGTAGCGATGCAAAAAACGTTTGAAGTGAACTCACGGTTTAGTCGCCAGTTGAATAGCCCTGCATTACGGGTCATGGGCAGAATAACAAGGGTATGGCTTAAAAAACACTTTGCAAAAATAAAAACCACATGCAATAACCGGCCACACTCTTCATTTCCATCTTAATGTTGTTGACCCTGACAGTATGAAGAATGTGGGGCATTGCTTTTTATTTGTTCATGGACTCAGTTTCGAGTCCTTGAACTGCTTCTCCGGTGCCATGGGAGTCCTAATAAACTTAAGCCGTAAAAAGGGGCCACGCTCACGTCTCTTCTCGGACTTCAAAGAGCCACAAGGAGGATTTTTGGCTGACAACCGGATTGGTTTGGACTCGGGGCTGAGAGCTTTGTATTGTGGAGGATGACCACCGGGACACAGCCCGTGGATCTTGTTGCTGAAACAAGAGAGCTGGGATGTCGGGGGTGTGACACACGAGCTTACAACCCCTTGGCCTCTGCAACGAAGGCTAGCTCGGAGGTAAGGAAGACAAAAAAGGTGGCAATTTTTATTATTATTTTTTTGTATCCATGTTTTCAATGTGTGTAGTTTCATTCTCCATTTAATCCTGCAGGGCACTCAAGATCAAAGCCTTTAAGACGTCAATTGTTCCTGCAACACTTGCATACAATCCCATGACCCACTTTTGGTCTTCACCAGAGAGATTATTGGAAATTGTTTTTATAGCTTTTTCCACAAACTGGCTTGGAGAGAGATTTTCCGTACAACGAAGTGACGCCGAATAGCACATTTCAAGCCGACTGTGTCGCTCTCCGAGAGGGAGAACGTTTGTTTCACTCAAAAAAATGTCACTTATTTGAAATGGAGATTAGATATATTTTTTTCCGTCGTGGAAACTATGTAGAGTCAGGTCCGACAACAATTAGCTACGGTCAACGAATGTTCATGACGTACAATTATTATAAAAAAAACGTATATTACAGTAAATTCCGGACTATATGCCGCTACTTTTTACACATTTTTATATACATATATATATATATATATATATATATATATATATATATATATACTGTATATTAGTGTTGTAACCATACCAATATTTTGGTACCGGTACAGGTACTAAAATCTTTTCGGTACTTTTCTAAATAAAGGGGACCACAAAAAAATGGCATTATTGGCTTTATTTTAACAAAAAATCTTAGGGTACATCAAACATTTGTTTCTTATTGCAGTTAAGTCCTTAAATAAAATAGTGAACATACTAGACAACTTGTCTTTTAGTAGTAAATAAGCAAACAAAGGCTCCTAATTAGTCTGCTGACATATGCAGTAACATATTGTGTCATTTATCATTCTATTATTTTGTCAACATTATTAAGGACAAATGGTAGAAAATGAATTATTAATCTACTTGTTCATTTACTGTTAATATCTGCTTACTTTTTTCTTTTAACATGTTCTATCTACACTTCTGTTAAAATGTAATAATCACTTATTATTCTGTTGTTTGATACTTTACATTAGTTTTGGATGATACCACAAATGTAGGTATCAATCCGATACCAAGTAGTTACAGGATCATACATTGGTCATATTCAATGTCCTTATGTGTCCAGGGACATATTTCCTGAGTTTATAAACATAATATACATTTAAAAAAAAACGAAAGAAGATGTTGTGATGCCAAAAATGGGACGCTATCATATATAATATAATCATAGTACAGCGCCAACAGTACTCCATTCACATTTTCTGACCTGGATATTGACCAAATATTAGCAATATTGTTACTATAAGCGCTAACGCTGAGGAACTACTTTTAGCGGCGCAGTGATCGCAGAGAGCTAACTATCTTATGCTGCTACATTGACACGTTGAGCTGATGCATCACCTCTGAGTTAGTGAAAGTTAATTCTACAATATAGATCATGCCTCTCACCTGGATAGTAGAATGTTGTGGACATAAGTTGGTCAACTTTGACATTCACCTTAGACTGTGAGATGGCAAGAAAGGCACAAAAAAATGCTTGTTTGTGACACCTTTTTTTTTTAAACCCTTCGCGAGGACTATAAATCAATCAATTAATGTTTATTTATATAGCCCTAAATCACAAGTGTCTCAAAGGGCTGCACAAGCCACAACGACATCCTCGGTTCAGATCCCACATAAGGGCAAGGAAAACTCACCCCAGTGGGATGTCAATGTGAATGACTATGAGAAACCTTGGAGAGGACCGCAGATGTGGGTGACCCCGCCCCCCCCCCTCTAGGGGAGACAGGATGCAATGGCCGTCGAGTGGGTCTAGCATAATATTGTGAGAGTCCAGTCCATAGTGGATCTAACATAATAGTGAGAGTCCAGTCCATAGTGGGGCCAGCAGGAGACCATCCCGAGCGGAGACGGGTCAGCAGCGCAGAGACGTCCCCAACCGATGCACAGGCGAGCGGTCCACCCCGGGTACCGACTATGCGCATTCTTTATCTAAACGGGAAGCTATAAGCATCCCATCGGTCGTAATCCAAGTGAGAGCAGACATTGTACAGTAAGTGATTGTTTTATTATGTTTGTATCATGAAGTCTGTCATGGTTAATAGTGTTGTTGTTGTTGTTGAAGGGAAAACAAATTATGCGCCGCCCAGTGCTTATAATAAGCAAAACATGTAAATATTACATATATACTTAAAGCGTGTATATAAAACGTTGATGGAGGCTTTCGGATGTTGGATTAGAGCGATTGCTTTTGGCTCCGTTGTTAGCTGACTTTTGCTAGCATTTATTTAGAATTTTTTAGGATTGTGAATGATAGGCAAAATTCCAAAAAAGTGAAGTTCCTCTTTAATATAGGCCAAAAATATGTAATATATATATATATATATATATATATATATATATATATATATATATATATATATATATATATATATATATATATATATATATATATATATATATATATATATATATACATATATATATACTGTATATTTAAAAAAAGGGACAGCTTTAGTTGTTAGTTCAAATCCCGAGGAAGAGAGAAGGGATGCACCACTGAAACTGTGTCATAAAAAAGGAGATAAAACCAAGAACGCAGGCTAATGTGAGACATTTTTGCGTCTTGTAAACGTTTACAATTCGAGGCCATATGTTTTCCTGCAGACGCCGTCGGTTCATGTGTTTACTGGGAAAAGTGGAAGTGGTTAACTGCGCATCTGTGACAGGAAGACCTGCATCTGACCAAGGCTGCACCTGGGCCTAATTTTCTTCACCGTTCAGGTAAACGGACACCATGTGGCAGGTGTGAGGTGAACTCCTCCACTCAAGCTGTCGGAGTGCAAAGCACTGCCCATCCATCACACATTCAAAGAGAGGAGAGGTCTGACTGGAAACAGATCCGGTTGCTTTACGCTGTAAACATTTCCCCTTTTTTATGGAGCAGAGAGTCGACATAAAACATGCAAGGGGCCTCTAGGGATCTGCTTTTACCCCAAACAAACCTTTTTTTCTTACTTTCGGCAGTTACATTTGCAAAGGAAGTTATGATTGTATGGTTATTCTTTTGTTGAGAGCAATAAAAAAAAAGTAACGAAAACTAAACATACAAAAATTAGACCCAGAGATGGCGAGAAAGACAGGAAAATACTTTTTTTTTTTTTTTTTAAACACTTCGTAAGCATTTTAATTAGTTGTTCATCTGAACGCAAATATACAAACACTCCAAAGGTCGTCACCCTAGTGAGAGCAGACATTGTACAGTAAGTGATTGATTATGTTCATGGTTTGTATTTCTCGTTTAGCAATTAACAATATTAGATTAGATTAGATTACATTAGATAGTACTTTATTAATCCCCGAGGGGAAATTAGATTTCCAGCCCACAAAAAAAAATAAAAAAATTGCTGCCGTTGTGTCCTTGGGCGGGACACCTTACCCTTTGCCCCCGGTGCCACTCACACCGGTGAATTGAATGATGAATGATAGGTGGTGGTCGGAGGGGCCGTTGGCGCAAATTGCAGCCACACTTCCGTCAGTCTACCCCAGGGCAGCTGTGGTTATGAAAGTAGCTTACCACCACCAGGTGTGAATGAATGATGGGTTCTACATGTAAAGCGACTTTGGGTACTTAGAAAAGCGCTATATAAATCCCAGGTATTATTATTATTATTATTAAACCTGTTCAAGATTAGACAAACAAACAGTGTACAGGGTTACAGAACAGGAATGCTGATGGATCGCCACAAGGAGCCCCTTAAAAGATGGTAAAAAAAGGTTAGCGGTGGGAGAGGATGAGTAAAAAAATACTATCTAGACTGCGCTTCTAAGGGGGCCCAGTCTGGAGTGGGAAAAAACCTCCATAGCAAAGCACATATACATATTACAACATACATCTCGAGACTTGCAACAGAGGGGAGGGAGTGGGGACCACGGTAGGGAGGCTGCAGTTCTTCAGGCGCTGCCCAGCCGTCCATCACCCCTAAGGGATTCGGCTACTTGTTCGGCTTCTAAAACTTGTAACTCATCCTCCTATTCAGGCTCAAAAATATAAGGTTCTGGATCATCATTTGTCCCAAAATAGTCTTTTTTGTCTCTCGTGAAGTCTGTCATGATTAGTAGTGTTGTTGTTGTTGTTGAAGGACATAGCAAACATTGCAGAGCATAAAAAAAAATAAAAAAATAAAACAACAATTAAACATTGGTGCAAATTCAACTTTAAACTGAAATTCATGCTATATGATATACATGAATGAATATCATCTTTTATGTACAATAGCGTGTTGATCAGGAATTTGTGGCTTTAAAAACATACAATATGTCATAATGCAAGCTTCCTATGTATTTTTAAGTGTTCCAATATTTTGCTTACAGTAGGTAAAGTATAATTGTCATTAATTGGGACCAAAACAAAATGTTTTTTGTTTTGCTGTATCAAAAGATAAACACATCTGGTTTTTCATTTCCATGTACAAAACAACACTGTCCTGCATTTGTCTTATTTTTTTTAAATTGTCTTACATTTGATTCAAATACTGTATGTCGACCATTGCATTGCACAGTAGTACCAGGGTTAACGGGTTTAATTGGTTCCGTGACAGAGCTATTAACCCAAAAATACTCATCTCTCAATTCAATGTTCCCCACTGAAATGAAGTGTAATTATTCTGTGCAAGGCCCCCAAAAACACCAACATTTTAACAAAGTATTTTTTTTTATATTGACACATCTCATCTGTGCATACATGCACAGATGAGATGTGTCAATATCAAAATATCCCTTTGTCGTCTTATGTTCACCTGCTCCGATGTAAAAACAGCTTCCAGCCCAGCACTGACTTGCAGGACTCAGAGACGTCCCAAGCAATGCATGAGTGACATCAGTCTAACACTCGTATCCACCAAGTGTGGTATTTCCTGTGCAAACTGTACTGCCATTCATAGTGCCATCTCTTGGATAACAGCCATCCTCTGTAGTCTACCCCATGACCTCTCTTGAGAGTTCTTTCAAACCATTTCACATCAAACAATGAGATGTCTGAGCCTCAGATAATATATATAAAAAAAAAGGGATCTTCAGACGAGACCAGAGGTTGCACTTGCTTCGCCGCTTTCTCTCTTTGCAACTTGTCCTTCTAAATCAAAGCCTTAGAAGAAAAAAAAAAAGAAAAAAGGAGGACAATTGCACAAAGAAAGCCAAAAAGTGAGAGAGTCCCGTGACGTGAGTGAAGTAATGACGCCTTTTACCATCACCAGTCTGCCACTTTGTGTGACCTAGATAGGAAGTGACACAAGGAGGATGGAAATGCTTCCTTTTGCTCATGTGTGTCAAAGCACTGTACGCAAACGCCGTTACAAGAACATCTAATCTGCTACACGGGTTGACCAAGGCTCGCAGTCGATACCAACATTTATATCAGAAGTTCTTCAACAAGAAACACTGATGGTACGAGAAAAAAATGTCCTTTAATGTCTGCCTCGACTTCCTATTAACATATGCATGAGCTGCAACTGATATTTCCTTCATCAGCACGGAGACATATTGAGCCTGTGACAAATTGCCACAAGGACCAAGCTGGTGCACGCTCCTGGCAACGTGCAGAAGTCCGCTAAGGGGGACAGGCCAAGGGCGTCCTCCGGTTTCAGAGGCTCCCTCTTCCGACAAATGCGTCTCCCTCCGCATTCCCTGAATAAATCCTCCTCTAAGGGCTCATCATTGGCATGAATATCAATGCCGCGCATTGGGCTCCATCAATTTGGCTCAGGAGTTGGGAGATATAAAATTGGAGCTTACTAGCTCAGGCCTTTAGGCAGTGCGTTAAAAAGGAAACAAATATATAGTGACGTGCGATACCACTGATTTTATTTTCGGTCCAATAACGAGTAAATTCAGGCTGGTAGCGGCGATACTGATCCGATACTAACAAAACGGAAACTCTGATAATTGCCCCCGATAAAAAGATCCCCCTGATCAAGAACTCCCTTGGTGCTCTGGGTGCATCTGTTAAAAGCAGCCTCAGAAACCTTGGGATTGTGTTGGATCAGTCAATGTCTTTGGAGGGTCACTGGGCCCCATTCACTAATAAGTTCCTAACTTTTTCTCTTATCTTTCTTCCTAAGTGATTTCCTAAGAGGAGTCCATTCAAATTCATGACCTGTTCTTAAACGACCAAATTGTTCCCAACCGCTGTTCTTAAGTTGCTGAATGCCAAATGGTTAGCGTGTGCGTGTCTATCATAATTTGCATATAAACACGCCCTTATTTCCCCAATATGCATATGTAAACTCCCTTAATTCCGTACTTTGCATAGGTAAACGCCCTGAATTCCCCATATAAGGGCACAATTCCGGCGGAAAAGCCGAACATCAAACACACGGAGAAAACACAAACAGATTACAGAAAATACATTTGTATTATCCCGCGGGGGGAATACATAATGTCAAAACGTAAGTTTAAGAAAGGGGGGACTGCAGCGTTCAAATATATATTTGTCACTTGGTGCAAATAGGTCTACATGGCCATCAAACATGCGCTCCCTCCCTAGGGCACGATCTGCGGCATCTTTCAGTAGCATCAAAAGCATTGCCATCGTGTGTGTGTGTGTGTGTGTGTGTGTGTGTGTGTGTGTGTGCGCGCGTGTGTGTGTGTGTGTGTGTGTGTGCGTGCGTGTGTGCATATGTGTATGTGCTAGCGTGCACACAGTATTTTGAAATGTCTATATATTGCTCATTTTGCTATATGTCTGTCTGTCTGTCTTATCTCTATGTATCTATCTATCTATCTATCTATGATATTAATTTAACATTAGACAATGGAAGTAAGGGAACTTGTCAGACTTAAGAACACATAGGCCACCCTAAGAGTGCTCTGGAACACTCGTAGATTTGGTTCTTACCTACGAACAAATCCCAGCTAAGAAAACATTGGTGAATACAAAAATCTCCTTAAAAACTATGTAAGTGGGCCTAAGAACAACATTTGTTCTTAAGAACGGTTGCTGAATGGGGCCCACTGTCGTCAACTGACCAAAAACTGTTTTTAACATCTCACTATCGCAGTTCTCTCTTCACCCTTTTCAACAAGTCAACGCTAAAGAGACTTCAGACTTTACAAAATGCAGCTGCCAGACGTTTGACCGGTACATCACTGACTTGTTGTGCCCCTACTCTTCAGGGCGCAGCCTCCGGTCTTCAGGCCAGGGTCTACTAAAGATCCCGAAAACTCGTTTTAAAACCCGTGGAGACCTGGCATTCCAGGCTATAGCTCCCAGACTCTGGAACAATTTGTAACAGTCCCTTCGTGATCTTGACTATGTTGAAACTTTTAAGAAACATTTGAAAACTTCTCTTTTTAGTAAAGCTTTTAATCAATGCACCTTTTAACTATCATTTTTAATCCACTTTGTATCTTTTTTTATGATGTTGCCCCTGTTGTTTTAAATTGAATTGTTGTTTTACTTTACCTATTTTTCTACAGCGCTTTGTGATTTTATCTGTGAAAAGCGCTTTATAAATAAAATGTACTTACTTACTTACTTACCGATACTTTGCACAAATATACCTCATGTGTCTGTAAAAAAACAAAAACGGTGCTGCTCTTGGGGAATCATCTTCAAACTATAAAATCTGAAACGTGGGCGTCGCATGGTGATGCGCGGATTGTTCTTCCAAGCCATGCAGCAGGAACTCCGGAGACAAATGTGCAGGTAGGAAATGATTTATTCCTATGAATCATTCAAAAGAAATACAAAAACAAACAAAACAAGCGTGCCTATAGCACGGGAGGCTAACGGAATAGCTCACAAGGAAAACAAAGCATATGCACAAGAAAACGTCAAAAGGCATCCAGAGTAACACACGTAACCGTTGCATGAGAGCGAACAAAAGCCCCGGACTGAGTGAGGCGAAAAGGCAGGACTAAATAACTCTCTGTTAGTGCCCGGAAACAGGTGAGCGTCCCGTACACTAATCAGAGGCAGGTGAAAACAATCAGCACCCATGGCAACCAAGAAACACAAAACAGGGGTGGTGAAAAAGAACTTAAACCACAAGTGAATCAAAACCTAAATAAACGGAAACAAACTATGATCCGGGCAACGGATCATAACAAAAACAAAATAACAGGGCAATTGAAATGATGGTGCTATTCTGCATCTTATTGTTAATTTTGTTGACTAAAAATGTCGATCCTAATTATCTTCAACGACCTATTTTCTCCTGACCAAAACAGGTCTCGTTGTAAATTTAACACAACCTTGATTAAAGTGGTTTCAAGACAACTTTAAAGACGTGTTATCCTTGATATCGACCAAATGTACAGTCATTTTAGTCGACTGAAATGTTGAGTAATATAGTTGCGCAAAACTAGACTAAAAGGTCATTGATTTAGACGACCGGTAGGACATGGGAACGCCTCGGGATCCCACGGGAGGAGCTGGACGGAGTGACTGGGGAGAAGGAAGTCTGGGCTTCTCTGCTTAGGCTGCTGCCCCCGCGACCACTACCTCTCATCAAGTCCGTCATGATTAGACATAGCAAACATTGTGATGCGTTTGTGAAATTATCACGCCTCCGAATGCTTAAAAGGAGCAAAATAAGTAAATATTACATGTTATTATGAATGTGTCTTATAATACATTACATATATACTTACAGCATGAATATAAAACATGGATGGAGGTTTTGGAGGGTTTATAGAGCGCTTTACAGGCGGAATACAGCAATGTACGTCCATTGTTAGCGGACTTGCTAGCGTTCATTTATAAGTTAGAAAAACATGCGTTTTTGTCTTACATAAGGATTATAAATGATAGGAGAAAAAAAAAAAAGTGAATTTTCTGTTCAAAGTTAAGGAGTTTTATGATTCGTTATTGCGAGTGCACCACAGGACTAGTGACAGTGTGTGTGCGTGTCGGCAGGGCAGCTGAAAAACGAGGACCGCTCAGCTAGTGATTGTTTTAACTTTCTTAAATAGAGAGTTGATGCATAACCCCCTCGTTATGTTTGTTTGTTATACAGTTTGATATATGTACAAACCTTTCCTAAAATATGGACTTTTGTCCAGGCTGGAACCGTTTATTCACGTTTCAATTATTTCTTATTGAGAAATGTGCTTCAATATACAAACTTTTCAATTCATGGACCTTGTTCATTAACCAAGTGATTTCATAAATCGAGCATCCACTGTAATCTGTACAAAATGATGCTGTTTTACAGCATCATGTCTCCTTTTTAGTGCATGGCCAAGGCTTGTCCTTCCATATTATAGGCCACTAAAGTACATGATCTAGGGTCATGGTGGCAGCCAACGGTGTCAGTTCTTGTTGACGCTCGTGCAGCATCATCAAGATTTTTTCTTTTTTTTGTCCTGTCCTGCCACTCAGGAAAATCTTATTGTTGATGTAGAAGATCATATCTGCTGTACATATTTACTTTACAAAAGAGAAGTGTGGGATATTTCTCTTGTTGCCTTATTTGTATTTGACAGACCGGAGCATGAGGGGATAGAAAGAAGAAAAAAAAGCAAGACAGAGGGGGAAATTGCGGAGACAAGAGGGGGATAAGACACAGAGACAACAACAACAGCATCAGCAAATACGACATGTACAAATATGATACAAAAAAATGATAGTAAAGAGCCAGTTAGTGAAGTAAATAGTAATAACACATATATATCACAATGTACAGATTGCACTACAAAATGGAGCGATAAAAAATAATAATAATAATCACCTTTATTATCAACAATACAATTGTTTCAAATGCAACAATACATATAAGGAAAGCAGATAAATGGAGGGGAAGAAAGAGAAGCAAACTATAATAACCTTGTAGATTGTTATAGTAAATTCAGGTTAAGCTTTATCAGTGTGTTTACCCAGTTTACATGTTTGATGAAATGTGATTATATGCATGAGTGTATGTATACATATGTGCTTGTGTATGTACAGTATGTGTATATGTATGTTTGCACAATGAAATTATATGTACAGTATGTGTATATGTATGTTTGTACAGTGAATGTGTGTTTGGATATGTGTACTGTGTGTGTGTATGTATGTACTGTATTTGTGTATGTACATGCGTGCGTATGTGCCTGTGCATGTGTATAAGTACCTATGTATGTGTTAATGAATATACGTATGTACTGTATATATATACAGTCGTGGTCAAAAGTTTACATACAGTTACAGTACGGCTACATTTTTATTTCATCCGACCACAAAACTTTCCGGAAAGTCTTATCTTTGTCCATGTGATGTCAGATGAAACAAAAATTTAGCTGTTTGGCCACAATACCTAGCAATATGTTTGGAGGAGAAAAGGTGAGGCCTTTAATCACAGGAGCACCATTCCTACCGTCAAGCATGGTGGCGAGGTATTATGGAACTGGTGCTTTATAGAGAGTAAATGGGACAAAGAAAAAGGAGGAATACCTCCGGCCCGGAGGTTGGGTCTTGGGCGCAGTTGGGTGTTCCAACAGGACAATGACCCCAAACACATGTCAAAAGTGGTAAAGGAATGGCAGTCCAGGATAAGCATCGACTGCAGCGCATCGTACATGCTGCTGAGAAGGTGATTGGCTGAAAGCTCCCATCCCTCCAGGACTTGTTCTCCTCCAGGACCAGGAGGCGTGTGGGTCGGATCACAGCTGACTCTTCTCACCGTGGACACAAACTATTCTCCCCTCTCCTCTCAGGCAGGAGACTACGCTCCATCCAGACCCACACCTCCCGCCACCTGAACAGTTTTTTCCCCTCGGCCATCAGGCACATGAACAATAACTCCTAACAGTAGCTCCTTGAATTCCTTGAATTCCTTTTAAGTCCATAACAAGATCTGATAGCTCAGTTGCAGCTCTTTTTATTACCAAATATGTGTTATATGTGTTTTATGTTGCACGGTTGCACCAAGAAAAATTCCTAGTTTGTGAATCCGTTCTCAAACAATGGCAATACAACTATTCTGATTCTGATTCTGATTCTGAATGAAGGTTTTAGGATGGCTTGACTTGGGAAGGACAATGCTGAAGAAACAAGTCCATGTCAAAAAACCAAAAAATTTAGCTGAACTGCACCGATTTTGTCAAGAGGAGTGGTCAAAAACTCAACCAGAAGCTTGCCAGAAGCTTGTGGATGGCTACCAAAAGTGCCTTACTGCAGTGAAACTTGCCAAGGGACATGTAGCCAAATATCAACATTGCTGTATGTATACTTTTGACCCAGCAGATTTGCTCACATTTTCAGTAGACCCATAATAACTTCATAAAAGGACCAAACTTCATGAATATTTTTTGTGACCAACAAGTATGTGCTCCAATCACTCTATCACAAAAAAATAAGAGTTGTAGAAATTATTGGAAACTCAAGACAGCCATGACATTATGTTCTTTACAAGTGTATGTAAACTTTTGACCACGACTGTATGTATGTGTTAATGAATATACGTATGTTTGTATATATGTATGAATAATTGTGTGTTTGTATGTACAATGTAGTTGTCTCCCAGTATGTACGGGAGCCAGAGTACGGCCCCAGCAACCCAGAGAGCCCAAAACTAAAACAGCAGGTGCGGTGCCCAGGGAACCAGGGACCACCATCGTGATTTGACATTGGTCATTTCAAGGCTTTTACTCCATTACTCCATTGTGTGAGTTACACCATTGCATTCAGGTGTGTAT
>NC_084731.1:82294020-82376520 GCF_033978785.1 Entelurus aequoreus | reverse complement strand
ACGAGGTTTTAAACAAAGACCAAAGAAGTTTTTCGTTTTTTTTTTTTTTATCAAGATTGAAGTTAAATTGACACATAAGTGGAGCAGAGTCCCAGCTGCTGTTAATTAAAGCAGACAGCAAGGTTAAATATAATAAAACAGGATTAGACAGAGCTCATTGTCCTCCAAGGATGTCACCCTATTCTGATTAATTTAGCAAATAACCTGGATGAAATAAAAGCACAATGCAATTATCACACTCTGCAACAGTGTTTTTATGTATTTGTATATTTTATTTTAAATTCAGTCGTGTAATGACTCTTTGCAAGTGTTGTTTGGACTGTAAACACAGAAAAAAAGCTAATTTCCTGCCTGGACCCTGGAGCTGCCATCTCAAAGCTACCACTCCTTACTTTGTAACATTCGCACTCTGGCAATAGAACAGCTTCTCTCACCTTTTCTGTCTGAGGCTCGAATTAGAAATGTAGTCGTTCGCCCAGGGAGCCACAAGCTCATTAAAACATATTGGGCTGCAGCATCCAGGCCATGAATATGCATTATTTAGCCATTATCTGTCTCATATGGCAACTTTTTTTTTTTCAAACTTAGCGAAGCAGAAAAGAATGATGCAAAAAAAAATATATATTGTGGAAATTGTCACTACATCATCCTGGCAATATCAAGCACATTTTCTGGCTTCTTTAAAGGCATGAAGATGGATTGATGCTTTAAAGTACACAGTTGGATTGAATTATACAAATCAGCCACAATGTATTGCTTTGCATCGTGTATCCTGCACAAATGAATTGGTGCGAGTAACATACATATTTAGATTTAATGATATATATATATAAATAAATCAACTTTTGTTGTCTATCATGGACATGATAAAGCTCTCAGTTTTGGTGTATTGGATTTAACAGCAGCTTTCGACACTTTTGCTCACCGTAATCTTTTATATAGACTTTATAATTGAGTTGGTCTTTCGAGGAATTGTTTTCAAAGTACCAGTAAAACGGAAAAACAAGTTGCCTCTATATTGAAGCTGTTATCATATATATCTCATTTATGATGCCAAAATACTTCCAAAGTTTGCGAATAAATAGGTATGATCAAAATAGTATCAATCTCACGGAAATTCCCGAGCCATTTTGAGAGATGATGAGGAAGATCCCTTCCCCATCAACAACAATGCTAATCCAGCAGACTTTGTGAGAGCCAACAAAAACTATGATCCAGAACCTTATATTTTTGAGCCCGAACACAAGGAGGATGAGCAATAAGCTTCAGAGGCCGAGTGCAAAACGGATGTAGCTTTATTGTAACACTATAGCATTAGCAGCATTGCTAGGTGCTAAACATACAAACTAACCATAACAAACCAAAATAAAACTTGCTGTAGTATTTCCACTATAGCTGGGATACCAACAGACGGGATGCTCACATAATCCCAACCACAATCCTCATGAAGAGTTAAACAATTTTTTTTTTTTTGAGGCAACTACCGTCTTTTTCGCCATCTCGGGTGATGTCAAAGTTGACCAGCCTCTCGGTCCACGGCCACATTTTTCTACTACCAGTTGAGAGATGCATGAATTACAATCTAGAATCTACTTTTAGAAAGTTGGAGATGAGGCAGGAGCAGCCGCCGGCTTAGTGTGGCAACAATAGCAGTGTAAGGTAGCATTAGCTTGCTGCTAACAATGCAGCGCTAAAATAGCCCATCTGCGTTAGCGCTTATAATAACAATATCACTGATATTTGGTTAATTTTCAGGTCACGGTATGTAAATAAAGTGTTGTTGGCGGTTTCTGGACGTTTTTAGAGAGTATAATGGGCGCAACAGAGGACCCTCGATCTGGTTACTCCAATTTTTAGCTGTTTATTTACCATTTCGAATGCATAAACATGAATATAAATATATTATAATTTATTCATGTTATATGTCATCATGTATTCACATTCAATTATATAACTGGCTCAATGTTCATGTGTATTTAAAGATTTATATATGTGGAAAAATTACGTGGGTATAAAGATATATTATCTTAAATTAACAACACATTTCACCATTCCCTGCATTACCTCTGCAGACTCTCTGTTCAAGACCTCTGCTTTAAAACCTACAAAACCCAAAACCAGTGAAGTTGGCACATTGTGTAAATGATAAATAAAAACACAATACAATGATTCGCAAATCCTTTTCAACCTATATTCAATTGAATAAACTGCAAAGACAAGATACTTAACGTTCAAACTGAAAAAAGTTAATTTTTTTCAAATATTAGCTCATTTGAAATTTGATGCCTGCAACATGTTTCAAAAAAGCTGGCACAAGTGGCAAAAATCACTGAGAAAGTTGAGGGATGCTCATCAAACACTTATTTGGAAAATCCCACAGGTGAACAGGCTAATTGGGAAGAGGTGGGTGCCATGATTGGGAATAAAAGCAGCTTCCATGAAATGCTCAGTCATTCACAAACAAGGATGGGGCGAGGGTCACCACTTTGTGAACAAATACGTGATCAAATTGTTGAAGAACAACATTTCTCAACCAGCTATTGCAAGGAATTTAGGGATTTCACCATCTACGGTCCGTAATATCATCAAAAGGTTAAGAGAATCTGGAGAAATCACTGCACGTAACATTGAATGCCCGTGACCTTCGATCATTCAGGCGGTACTGCATCAAAAACCGACATCAGTTTGTAAAGGATATCACCGCAAGGGCTCAGGAACACTTCTGAAAACCACTGTCAGTAACTACAGTTTGTCGCTACATCTGTAAGTGCAAGTTAAAACTCTACTATGCAAAGCAAAAGCCATTTATCAACAACACCCGGAAACGCCGCCGGCTTCGCTGGGCCCGAGCTCATCTAAGATGGACTGATGCAAAGTGTAAAACTGTTTTTTGGTCTGACGAGTCCACATTTCAAATTGTTTTTGGAAACTGCGGACGGAACAAAGAGGAAAATAACCATCCGGATTCTTATAGGGGCAACGTTCAAAAGCTTACTTAAACCGTAACTTTAAACACTTAATAATGCAGGTCCTAGGTGAGGGATCAGACAAAGAGCAGCTCAAAGACTTCTATGGAAAGGAAACAACAAGGATTCAGATTTCCCTCGCCCGGACGCGGGTCACCGGGGCCCCCCTCCGGAGCCAGGCCCGGAGTTGGGGCACGATGGCGAGCGCCTGGTGGCCGGGCCTGTACCCATGGGGCCCGGCCGGGCACAGCCCGAAGAGGCAACGTGGGTCCCCCCTCCAATGGGCTCACCACTCATAGGAGGGGCCATAGAGGTCGGGTGCATTGTGAGCTGGGCGGCAGCCGAAGGCAGGGGACTTGGCGGTCCGATCCTCGGCTACATAAGCTAGCTCTTGGGACGTGGAACGTCACCTCGCTGGGGGGGAAGGAGCCTGAGCTTGTGCGCGAGGTAGAGAAGTTCCGGCTGGATATAGTCGGACTCACCTCGACGCACAGCAAGGGCTCTGGAACCAGTTCTCTCGAGAGGGGATGGACTCTCTTCCACACTGGCGTTGCACGCAGTGAGAGGCGACGAGCTGGGGTAGCAATTCTTGTTGCCCCCCGACTCAAAGCCTGCACGTTGGAGTTCAACCCGGTGGACGAGAGGGTAGCCTCCATCCGCCTTCGGGTGGGGGGACGGGTCCTGACTGTTGTTTGTGCTTACGCACCAAACAGCAGTTCAGAGTACCCACCCTTTTTGGATACACTCGAGGGAGTACTGGAAAGTGCTCCCCCGGGTGATTCCCTTGTCCTACTGGGTGACTTCAACGCTCATGTTGGCAACGACAGTGAAACCTGGAGAGGTGTGATTGGGAAGAATGGCCGCCCGGATCTGAACCCAAGTGGTGTTTTGTTATTGGACTTTTGTGCCCGTCACAGATTGTCCATAACGAACACCATGTTCAAGCATAAGGGTGTCCATATGTGCACTTGGCACCAGGACACCCTGGGCCGCAGTTCCATGATCGACTTTGTAGTTGTGTCATCGGATTTGCGGCCTCATGTTTTGGACACTCGGGTGAAGAGAGGGGCGGAGCTTTCTACCGATCACCACCTGGTGGTGAGTTGGCTGCGATGGTGGGGGAGGATGCCGGACAGACCTGGCAGCCCCAAACGCATTGTGAGGGTCTGCTGGGAACGTCTGGCAGAGTCTCCTGTCAGAGAGAGTTTCAATTCCCACCTCCGGAAGAACTTTGAACATGTCACGAGGGAGGTGCTGGACATTGAGTCCGAGTGGACCATGTTCCGCGCCTCTATTGTCGAGGCGGCTGATTGGAGCTGTGGCCGCAAGGTAGTTGGTGCCTGTCGTGGCGGTAATTCTAGAACCCGTTGGTGGACACCGGCGGTGAGGGATGCCGTCAAGCTGAAGTAGGAGTCCTATCGGGTTCTTTTGGCTCATGGGACTCCGGAGGCAGCAGACAGGTACCGACAGGCCAAGCGGTGTGCGGCTTCAGCGGTTGCGGAGGCAAAAACTCGGACATGGGAGGAGTTCGGCGAGGCCATGGAAAATGACTTCCGGACGGCTTCGAAGCGATTCTGGACCACCATCCGCCGCCTCAGGAAGGGGAAGCAGTACACTGTCAACACTTTGTATGGTGCGGATGGTGTTCTGCTGACCTCTACTGCGGATGTTGTGGTTCGGTGGAGGGAATACTTCGAAGACCTCCTCAATCCCACCGACACGTCTTCCTATGAGGAAGCAGTGCCTGGGGAATCTGTGGTGGGCTCTCCTATTTCTGGGGCTGAGGTTGCTGAGGTAGTTAAAAAGCTCTTCGGTGGATGAGATCCGCCCGGAGTTCCTTAAGGCTCTGGATGCTGTGGGGCTGTCTTGGTTGACAAGACTCTGCAGCATCGCATGGACATCGGGGGCGGTACCTCTGAATTGGCAGACTGGGGTGGTGGTTCCTCTCTTTAAGAAGGGGAACCGGAGGGTGTGTCCCAACTATCGTGGTATCACACTCCTCAGCCTTCCCGGTAAGGTCTATTCGGGTGTACTGGAGAGGAGGCTACGCCGGATAGTCGAACCTGGGATTCAGGAGGAACAGTGTGGTTTTCGTTCTGGTCATGGAACTGTGGACCAGCTCTATACTCTCGGCAGGGTCCTTGAGGGTGCATGGGAGTTTGCCCAACCAGTCTACATGTGCTTTGTGGACTTGGAGAAGGCATTCGACCGTGTCCCTCGGGAGGTCTTGTGGGGAGTGCTCAGAGAGTATGATTGTGGCTGTTCGCTCCCTGTACGATCAGTGTCAGTGCTTGGTCCGCATCGCCGGCAGTAAGTCGGACACGTTTCCAGTGAGGGTTGGACTCCGCCAAGGCTGCCCTTTGTCACCGATTCTGTTCATAACTTTTATGGACAGAATTTCTAGGCGCAGTCAAGGCGTTGAGGGGATCCGGTTTGGTGGCTGCAGGATTAGGTCTCTGCTTTTTGCAGATGATGTGGTCCTGATGGCTTCATCTGGCCAGGATCTTCAGCTCTCACTGGATCGGTTCGCATCCGAGTGTTAAGCGACTGGGATGAGAATCAGCACCTCCAAGTCCGAGTCCATGGTTCTCGCCCGGAAAAGGGTGGAGTGCCATCTCCGGGTTGGGGAGGAGACCCTGCCCCAAGTGGAGGAGTTCAAGTACTTAGGAGTCTTGTTCACGAGTGAGGGAAAAGTGGATCGTGAGATCGACAGGTGGATCGGTGCGGCGTCTTCAGTAATGCGGACGCTGTATCGGTCCGTTGTGGTGAAGAAGGAGCTGAGCCGGAAGGCAAAGCTCTCAATTTACCAGTCGATCTACGTTCCCATCCTCACCTATGGTCATGAGCTTTGGGTCATGACCGAAAGGACAAGATCACGGGTACAGGCGGCCGAAATGAGTTTCCTCCGCCGGGTGGCGGGGCTCTCCCTTAGAGATAGGGTGAGAAGCTCTGCCATCCAGGGGGAGCTCAAAGTAAAGCCACTGCTCCTCCACATAGAGAGGAGCCAGATGAGGTGGTTCGGGCATCTGGTCAGGATGCCACCCGAACGCCTCCCTCGGGAGGTGTTTAGGGCACGTCCAACCGGTAGGAGGCCACGGGGAAGACCCAGGACACGTTGGGAAGACTATGTCTCCCGGCTTGCCTGGGAACGCCTCGGGATCCCCGGGGAGGAGCTGGACGAAGTGGCTGGGGAGATGAAAATCTGGGCTTCCCTGCTTAGGCTGCTGCCCCCGCGACCCGACCTCGGATAAGCAGAAGAAGATGGATGGATGGAATAACGCATAACGGTTAAAAGATTTCATTGTCCGTAGAAGTACCTTTTGAGCTCGTTCAACAATACCGTGATAACATAGATAATTATGAGAATTTTGGTCACAGTCACTACATTTTCATAGTCATATATTCCTTTTAAGCAGTTATCCAAATGGCTGATTCTCTTTCTGTATTTTATTGTAGGGGTTAACGGGCAAAAAAAACGATGTGCATAAATGTAATTTCATCATGAATAGGTTAGATATGCAGCATCATTGCCCGTGAGATAAAGAGAAGGACACTGGGCTCTTGTGTTGCGTTTGACTGCCGGGACAGCTCTAAACAGCAAACAATCCACGCTGACACGAGTAATTTGGTGGCTTGAATGAAAATGCAAAGCGTCAAAGTGAAAGTGACATGATGCAAATGAGATGGCTTAGTCCATCAGTGCAGGCCACGTGGCACCACCGCCATTGTGTGAGGATGCAAACAACTTGGTGGGCTGAGTGGGTTCTCGTCCCCGTGACTCGGGTGTTCTTTCATGTGAGTATCCGACGAGTGCGGCTGCTCTAAAGGACAAGAAAGTGAACTCACTTCCAATTCTGGTGCCGCTGCTCAGACGACTTCAAAAGGACTGCGATGGAAATGTTCTTACATTCTGATGATACGTTCAGTGTCAGGTTATCGTCTGGAAGGAGTCAAATAAGCTCTTTCTTTTTGATCTGTTCTAAAATCATTTTCAAAGTCGGTTGCAACTTTCTTGCATGTTTTCTCTTTAAAAATAAAATCGTACAAGTTAGGTTTATTATTATCTTTCTGCATCATCTATTCCATTCATTTCCGATTCTCGGAGTGATGATTCGTTTCAGGATCGATTCGCAGACAATACTCTTTTAGTGATCAAGAAAAATCTATACGTTTGATTGGGAGTAGGCGATCTTTACTTTTAAACAGAGATGCAATGACAAACAGTATTAACGATAAACTGCGGTAAAATGTCCCATGGTTAGGATTATCGTTATTAATTAAAATTACAGTCAACACTCGCTACAACACGCTTCGAATATTCACAACATTGAAAATGTTCCTAATTTTCAAAAGCATATTTTGGCCTAAATTATGTGTTAACTTATGTTTTATTCATGTATTGTATGTATTAAGTGCAGTATTTGTGTTATGTTTGTATTATCGATGGACCAGTGTTTAGAAAACATTTTAAAAAATATATATATATTTATAGTTACTCTTCACTTTGCCGAAAAGTAATTGAATTTTTAACGGAATTACTCTTTAATAAATGTGTAATACATTAATTACAAGGGGAAGTAATTATTGTGTTACTTGAACATTTTTTTAAAATATCAGGCACATGCAGTTGAGATGTTTAATGAGACCAGAGTGTGTGTATGTGCTTTTAAAAGGCGGTGCCTGCTGCTGAGTGGCGTTTGATGTCAGCGTCCAGACCGAGCAGCATTAGCTCAGCTATGTTTGTTCGCTCGGACCCGCAGTTTGCGGGCTGTGACAACAGCTGTGTTAAATCTTGTCACCGGTTTGTGTTAGCGCTAATTCATGCAGACAATGAACGTTCTTCGACAGCTGCAGTCTTCTTGTCCACAAACGGGGTATTTGAAGATTACAAGCTTATTACTTTAATTATTGATTTGTTGTTCATTATTCCCTCGTAGTAGTAGCTGTGTGATGTTGCCTCCTTCTATTTGATATCAAGTTCATTTTAGTGTGGTGCTGGTTGTTGTTTATTTTTTAGTAAAAAAATATTCCCTGCGTTGAACTCGCTGTGATTCTGAATCCGATTACTCGTTACTACAAAAAGTAACGGCGTTAGTAAAGCCGTTATCATAATGATGTCGTTATTTAGAAAACTGCATTCGATAGTGTCAACCTTACGGGTTAAGGTTGACACTGCTAACAACAACAGGCAGCTAATCTTGGCGCTACATTCACCGCGGAAATTCACTTGACCAACTTTTGGCAATACATCTTTTAGATGGACTACATCCTCAGCTTCTGCCTCATCAATAACACATCTCCACATTGGTGAGACTTTTGGTGACTAGACTAGAGACATGACTACTAACAAGCCTGCTTGACTCGTCAAGATGGACGTTATATTTGACATCAATACCACAACTCTGGCAAGAAACAACAAACCCCCAATCTGAACTTGCATAAAGCGGGAGTACCTGATAATAACTGGGAATTATGACGTCAATTTTATAAACCGATGGCATTAAAAAAAATGGTCCTATCAGTGATAATTGTGTTTTTAAACGTCCTAATGAGGCGAGATTACCCAAATTTAGCTAGAGGTGGATTAGGGCGAACAAATCAGCAGCCCTAGGATGTTCCAAACTGCTTCCAAACTTGAAGTTTCACTTTTGCATCTCATTGTTCATAACTGTGGTGCGTTTAAAGACACCCGGTCAGAGTTAGAAACAGAGGTGTCACTAGGTTTCAAAACAAAGCGGAGACTCAATTCCCAGAAAATGCGCTATTAATATTAAATATAACTATAACAATGATGATGCATTATTATGATTCATACTACCCATAGATGATAATTATACCTAAATCAGATAATCCGTTAGGTCAGGAAAAACACAGAGGCTATATCATCCCTACAAGCCTGTTTCTCAGATTTTCCTACTCGTCAGGGGGTCAAAGATCCCCTGACGAGCAGGAAAACCTGTGAAACCTGTGAAACAGGCTTGTAGGGATGATATAGCCTCTGTGTTTTTTTCCTGACCTAACGTATTGAGTACTGTATAATGGCTAAACCACAGAAACCTCGACTAAATCAGATCATCTCTACTTTACACTCTGAAGAAAAGGACATTTTGACATATTTATATTCATATTTGATTACATTTTTTAAATCATATTTTGGCCTCTTTATATTGAATTTGTTGTCTCATTTTTGTAAAAAAAATAAATAAAAAATCCCATTTTAATCCCATTTTTATAACGGCAAACACCTAATGAAGGTTTTTACATGTGTTTAAAAGAGCTGGTTTTAACCAAATCAATGCAATAATTACTTGTTCGGTGTATGCAATCACCATGACGTAGGGTTTAAGGTGCGGTGGGGGCCCTTCAGGAGTTTTGTGTATGGAGTCCCGTAATTCAATGCACATTGATATCACTGCACATGGTGTCTAACTATGGTGATTGAAAGTTATTTTCCAAAAACATGAGTATAGGCACAATGGAATTAACATTAGCATTTTTTTCCCGATTTCCATCTCCTTATTGAAGCCTTCTGGCTTCCCGGCTGGCCTGGGAACGCCTCGGGATCCCCCGGGAGGAGCTGGACGAAGTGGCTGGGGAGAGGGAAGTCTGGGCTTCCCTGCTTAAGCTGCTGCCCCCGCGACCCGACCTCGGATACGCGGAAGAAGATGGATGGATGGATGGATGAAACGTGAAGTGTGATTAGCTCTTCCGACCACAATGCTGTTTGAAATGAGTTGCGGCTATGCAGCAGAGGAAACAGCTGTGCCGATTTCCAATTGGCCATAATCACTTGGACATCCAATTTGGTCTTGCACAGTAATGATTTGCTCCAAAAGTGATAAGGCACACAAAAGTTGGAGGTATTACCATCAAGAACGTTTGTACTTGCGACAAAAGGAACTTCGGTTCTTTTTATTTCGTTTTGCTCTCTGCTGAACCAGAGATCAAGTTAATTTGCACTTGGTACTTGGATTCAAGAGTAGGAGATAAAAGCAAGTTACGGATCCTTGCACACTCTCAGAATGATAATTTAACACCATTTGTGTTTTGCGTCATGAAGGATTGATTATTAATTCCGCGAATTAAGGCATTACCGCCGTGTTTAGGCCGCAGGAGGAGTCGCATCTTGCAGATGTAATGATGGAGATGCATGGATGACTAAATCAGATTCTCAGAATATAATCTTTGTTGTTTGTTGTTGCCGGTGGCCTAATTATTTTTCTTTTGCTCTAACAGCCGTGTCTTGCTGCAGGATAAGAGATCGATAGTAAGATTTTTAGGAGTTCAGCTTTGATATTATTGAATGTATTTTTCTGAACTTAGCAAAACTATTAATTTATGTTATATATGTGTGTGTACTGCAGTGACGTGCAGTCAGGGGAGGCAGGTGAGGCGGTGCCTCACGTGCCATCATGGAAAGAAAAAAAATGTAAAAAGAAAAAAAAATCATTAAATTGTTATATGTATCCAGTGATTATACTATAACGTTATTTTTCATTTAACTTCACAAGTTTTAGATTATTTTTATTCAAAATCGCTGAATTTTCACATTTGCCGTTCAAATACTGAGAACAGACTTGCAGTGAATCACCAGCCAGTTGAGGCACGTCACTGACTTGAGCCTCACCATGGGTGGCGCAATGACTCGGCTAACTGCTAGCCTGCTGTGCAGTGAGACCGTATTGCTATATGAATTATATTATACATTTCCATAGTTTAGTTAGCTGAGGTATATAATGTACTGTGTATTTTGTCAACAACTGTATGTGTGTAACATATTTCTTGTGCTGAGCAATCATACAACGGCTGCAAAGACGCACTGGCTGAGGCTCGCAGTAATCCCGCCTCCTGGTGGATAATGCACCCCCGCCGTAGAATGCACCCCCTGATGGGAGTGTTGTATCAACTAAAGCCCACACTTAAAGTTTCCACGTGCAAGATTGAATCTATTTAAAAAAGTTGTTTAATATGAAGCCAAAAAGTGCAAAAACAATAATGTTCGTGTTGGAGGAGTTGTGAATGACTGAAATATGAAATCCGTACTGCAGTCTGCAGGTGTACCTAAAGTTGTGGCCCGGCAGCGGCGCATGGACTTCATTTATAAGTAAAGGTAAGACCATAATAACGTTTTTTTTAATTAAATGTGCTTTTTTGTGTGCTACAGTTTGTATGTGTAAAGTTAAAGTTAAGTTAAAGTACCAATGATTGTCACACACACACTAGGTGTAATGAAATGTGTCCTCTGCATTTGACCCATCCCCTTGCTCAACCCCTGGGAGGTGAGGGGAGCAGTGGGCAGCAGCGGCGCCGCGCCCGGGAATCATTTTTGGTGATTTAACCCCCAATTCCAACCCTTGATGCTGAGTGCCAAGCAGGGAAGAATGCTGGTATGAGCTTTTAAACATAACCCGTTAACTGCTGCCAATCAAATGGTGAATAAGATACTCTTTAGGGTTCATATGTTTGTAAATCTGACTGTGATGAAGTCAGTGCCTCGGCAGCCATGAACCTCACCGCACGTCACTGGTGTACTGTATATACAGTATGTGTATATATACATATATGTATATACATATTAGGGCTGTCAAAGTTAACCCGATAATAACGTGTTAAATATAAGTTCCTTTAACCGCGATTAGTATTTTAACGGACATACGCCTTGACTCCTTTTTGACCCTCGGCCCGTTCCGTAGCTCGAGGAAATGTAGTGGCATACAGTTACTGTGAAGCCACAACTTCTGATATATCTGTCAATTACTACGTTTCATTATTGTTTGAGGTTTTTTGTTTGTTTGTTCTATGCCCTGTTTGTGAAAATAAAATATGTTTTGTTGATATGGCAAAAAGACAAAATATGCAATCGTGTCCCCCCCCAAAAAAAATACTTCTAATTGGAATACTGGATGTGAAATAATTGGAGCCTTGAATAGGGCAATAATTCATAACAACATTGACTTTGATTCATCATTATTTTTTGAGCAATGACAGTTAAAAAAACATTCCCACAAAAATGTTTGGGGATCCAAAAGTGCTAAAAATATAAATGTTTTTTTAATTATTTATTTATTTCAACACTTAGGTCTGGATCAACTTCAGATATATCCATTGATTACACGTTTTTATCATTATCTTAGGATTTTTTGTATATGTTTGTGAAAATAAAACTTTTTTTATTTTTTATATTGCAAAACAACAACATATGCAATATTTTCCCCCAAAATATTTGATGTGAAGTAATTGGAGCAGTGAAAATGTCAATAATTCATAACAACATTGATTTTTATTAGTTTTTTTTTTTAGCGCTGGGAGTTTTAAAGAAAATAACTGCCTTCACGACAGCTTTGTGTTATGAGAGTCAACAATGCAACATTTTATTGTTACCTTTCACCTGTTTGATCTTTTATTCCACTTTTTTATGGTTTTTTTTGAGGAAATGTAGTGCCGTCCAATTATTGTGAAGCCACAAGCATGGAAAATATTGTCTCCGGTCCAAAGCTATGGCAAGTCATTCTAAGGACAAGACAAGACAATTTTATCTTCAATCGCCGTGATACGACATCATTGGAATGAACGCTGCTGTCGCGCTTGCTGTTTGCAGAAAGTTAAGTGCATTTATAACATAACATGTACATTGTTACTCGAACTGCTTTATTAAGATTGAATAAAAGCCCAGCAGAATTTTTTTTTAACAGGCTGAATATTACATTTGTATCAATAAATACAGATGGTTAAGAGATGGTCATGCTTAGATATGAATATATTTAACTTTTACAACATGTCATGTACAGAATATCAGAAGTATTCATTCAGGTAGAAAAATCCCATTACCAAACATCTTTGACAATCAACGCATGATCATTACAATCCACATTTTGTGTTATTATTGTGTGAAACTGGTATCTAAACATAGTGGGGTTTCTCTTAATGCAAATGCTTTCTACTTAATACAAATTCTCTATTGATAATTTCCTACAAAATACAAAATCTGGCAATACATCAGCGCACTGCAGGTATTTCTTTAAATCATCTTTAAAGGGACGGTTGTCCTTTTTTTATGGATCTGTTTAAAAAGCATCATGTTTAAAAACGTTTTCCTTAAAGCAAACTAATTGTCCAGATATTAAAGCTTGAAAATGATCCGTTTAGGATACACTTATTAATGATGAAAAATTATATTTATCTGCGATTATTGCAATCATTTTGAGTTAACTATGGAAAAACTGTGATTAACGCGATTAAATGTTTTAATTGTTTGACAGCTCTAATATATATATATATACATATATATACATATATATATATATATATATATATATATATATATATACATATATATATATATATATATATATATATATATATATATATATATATATATATATATATATATATATATATATATATATATATATATATATATATATATATATATATATATATATATATATACACACACACTTTTTGTACACTCTTGGCATTCTCTCGATGAGCTTCAAGAGGTAGTCACCTGAAATGGATTTCACTTCACAGGTGTGCTTGAAGCTCATCGAGAGAATGCCAAGAGTGTGCAAAGCAGTAATACGAGCAAAGGGTGACTATTTTTGAAGAAACTAGAATATAAAACATGTTTTCAGGTTTTTTTTTCTTTATTTTTTATTAAGTACATAACTCCACATGTGTTCATTCTTAGTTTTGATGCCTTCAGTGACAATCTACAATGTAAAAAGTCACGAAAATAAAGAAAACACATTGAATGAGAAGGTATGTCCAGGTATGTCCAAACTTTTGGCTTGTACAGTATATATATATATATATATATATATATATATATATATATATATATATATATATATATATATATATATATATATATATATATATATAAACTTCTGTGAGCGTTAGACCAGCACTGATACGTTTTCCTGTGACCCCTCGTAGTTTAAGGTACTATAATGATTTAATATTGAAGTGCTAATATTAGAGATTTTAGATGCAGTCTGGTCTAATACTATTTTTTTTTTGCTGATATCTGATATCAAAATCAGATCGGGACACCCCTCATCGGTATATTGATAAAATGGCTAACGGACTTCCCTAAGTGTACAGATAGGAAATTATTTATATGGCCCCTTTCCTGGGTGGATCTCGCACAAGAGGAAGAGTGGGAGTTAATTATTTTTGCAATGCAGTCTGCTCAAAATGATGAAAAGTACAACTCTACATAGCAACTGACGCTGTGGTCAAAGTTGGAATTGCCACAAAACACTTTTGAAGATATTCAACACTTTTGTGGATAGTGCAAGCCTCCCATTCGTCACATTTCATGTGTCAGGTAAACCCCAGCAAACGGGGGCGATTTGAATCCGCATCCTACTGAATGTTCAAGAACTTGCACAACTCTTTTAAAACTGCATCAGCCTAAATACACGCTGCAAAAAGCAGAACCCGTGTTCACTGCAAATTGCAATTGGCACCACATGGTACGCCGATATAAATATGTTTCTGTGACGGCGCATGCTCAATCCCGCATGTCATCTGCGGCAAGCTCTGCCTGCGCCCCTCCTCGCTCTGGCAAGGCTGCAGGCGATCAGCAATCCGCGCACCTGGGACTGATGAAGGCAAGCAGTATAAACACCAGCGGATCCGAAGATCCTGCGCCGGGACGTAGTTCACTCTTTGCAGGAAGCATCCTGTCTCTGGCTTCCCCTCCTGCGTACTTGATATCTTCCTGTGACTTCCTTGTTCCCGTGTCTTATATCCTTTGTGTTCCCCGCAGTGGTTTTCTCCTGTTCCCCGTGATCGACTTCCCTTTGGATTCCAGACTCCCTCCCTCGATCCTCGACCCCTGCTTGGACACGGACCTTGTTGCTTCTCTCCAGCCCCCGACCACTTGCTTGCCCACGGGCTGCCTTCTTGCCTTGCCCCTCCGGACTGACAAAAGATTAATGCAACACGCACTTACAACAAACCCTGATAACATTAACATTGTTAATCCTACACATCGTTTCACACCAAACACACAAAGTAGTATACACCTCCCACACTCAAAGGGTTCAATAAACCTGTTGAACCGATCCTGGTTGTGGTGTCGTCTCCTTCAGTTTCAGGGCCATTGAAGACGACGTATCTTTACTTGTGAGGATTACCGAAGCACCATCTTGGCACCTTAAAAGTTGTGTTTATGTCACACACTTGCTATTTGACAAGGAAGAAGAAGTGGACACACAAGTCCACAGTTCCACCTCATGTGTTTTGCTTATAAATGATGAAGAGACATGCACACGGCACATTAGCACTGACGCTGTCCAGGTAACTTTCTGTTGTGTTTAGTCAAGCCAGTCTCCAAAAGTAACAAACACAATAGTGACCCACTTAGTGTGTGGGACGGACACGTCTCGGCAAAGGCAGTCTGTCTCTTGCCGATAAACACGTTGAAATTAACTGCCAGGACTACTTAGCGCCGTGACAGAGCTCGAGGTCAAGGAACTTTTCTGAGCGTATTTTGTGTGTGTGTTGTTCACACACCCAAAGGTGCCGTCTTTCACAAGGGCATACAATGAAGTCTGATTATTCCATGTTGCCTTTCAGTCACTGACACTTTTTTTTTTTTTTTTTTTTTTTGTCCACAGGCGCCTTGATGCACCAAGTCTGTCGCCCCGGTTGCCCGCACCGCACAGCGGGGTGACAGGAAACTGTGGTCAGCAACATCACTCAACACCTAACTCCGAGTTCTCAGAATAGCATTTTCATGTTTGTCTCGGAAAAAAGCCTTACAAAGTCATAGCTTTGTTTTGTCAGTGTGAAGGACAGTGCTGGGGAGAAGAAGAAGCGGATGATATGTATTGAATTAAAGAAAGAAATCATTAAGTCAATTTAAGTTAAATCTACCCCAGGGCAGCTGTGGCTACGAAAGTAGCTTACCTCCACCAGGTGTGAATGAATGATGGGTTTTTAACATGTAAAGCGACTTTGGGTACTTAGAAAAGCGCTATATAAATCCCAGGTATTATTATTACTATTATTATTAAAAATATGACCGAGTGACGCAGTAGGAGCGTATCGCTGCAAGTCTGCCAACCAAGGTCGTCTCCTGTTATCATTTGTATTAACTTCCGTGTGTTCTCTCCTGAACAAAACACAGTCGGACCTGTGTGTTCACTTCCCTACCTGACGGTTTTGGCTACAACTGTTACAACTTTTCTATCTTTCCACTAGGGTTGTACGGTATACCGGTACTAGTATAGTACCGCGATACTAATGAATCATTTACCGCCTCTAAAAAGTAAGTTTCTTACAAGTATTATCACTGCAGGACAAGGAATAGCTAAACATGTTTCACTACACACCGTAGCTCACCGGCGTCACAATGTAAACAAACGCCATGGGTGGATCTACACCTGACTTCCACTGTAAAGATACCAAGTACAGGAGCGTATCTAGTCGATACTACTATGATTACATCAATATTTTTTAGCATCACAAAATCTTTTTTCGTTTTAAAAAAAAATTATATTATATTTATAAACTCAGGAAATACGTCCCTGGACACAGGAGGACTTAAATTATGATCAATGTATGATCCTGTAACGACTTGGTATCGGATTAATACTCACATTTGTGGTATCATCCAAAACTAATGTAAAGTACCAAACAACAGAAGAATAAGTGACTATTGCATTTTAACAGAAGTATGGATAGAACATGTTAAAAGAGAAAGTAAGCAGATATTAACAGTAAATGAAGAAGTAGATCAATAATAAATGTTCACTTGTCCTTAATAATTTTGACAAAATAATAGAATGACAAATGACCCAATATGTTACTGCATATGTCAGCAGCTAAATAAGGAGCCTTTGTTTACTTACTTACTACCAAAAGACAAGTTGTCTTGTATGTTCACTATTTTATTTAAGGACAAACTTGCAAAGAGAAACTTATGTTTGATGTACCGTAAGATTTGTTGTTAAAATAAAGCCGATGGTCCCCTTTACTTAGAAACGTATAAAAAAGTATCGAAAAGTATCGAAATGCATTTTGGTACCGGTACCAAAATATTGGTATCGGGACAACACAACATTCCACACTACAAAATAATAAAAGTATGCATGAGTCCTGCTGATATCGTATCGGATTAATATCGGTAGTAATATTCAAAGTTCCAATCGTACTAAGTGAAAAAGTTTGGGACACCCCCTAGTAAATGCTATTACGTTATTATTACATTGCTTCATAGATGTTTGTAGTACACTCTATATAACCAATTAACCCTTGTGTGGTGTTCATATTGTTGTTACTCAGCCAGTGTTTGTGGGTCTGATGGACCCGTTGCATTTTGTGGCTTTTAATGCCTCACAATCAAACACTTTTTTGTTAAAATACTGACTTATCCCAAACAACATCTGTAATGAAGTTCTTCGAGAGGCTGGTAGAGGAATTCATTGTCTCCAGACTTCCCCCGACATTCGACCCATACCAGTTTGCTTATCGCCCTAACCGCTCCACAGAGGACGCCATCTCCTCTGCACTCCACCTGAGTTTAGCAAATCTGGAAGGAAAGGACACACACGTGCGGATGTTGTTTCTGGACTTCAGCACAGCATTCAACACCATCATCCCACAGCACTTGGTGAGCAAACTGGCCCCCCTTGGATTCAGTACCCCCCTATGCAACTGGCTGCTTGACTTCCTCACAGATAGACCCCAGTCTGTGAGAGTGGGCAACAACACCCCCAGTGCCATCTCCCTGAGCACCGGCTCCCCCCAGGGCTGCGTCCTGAGTCCGCTGCTGTTCACGTTGATGACCCATGGCTGCTGCGCCAGGTCCACTACTAACCACGTTGTGAAGTATGTGGACGACACAACAGTAGTGGGCCTCATCCGTGACAACAACGACATGGACAACAGGGAGGAGGTGAAACATCTGGTTGACTGGTGCAGAACCAACAACCTGGTCCTGAACGTCGACAAGACCAAGGAGATCATTGTCGACTTCAGGAAGCACCAGTCCAGCTACACTCCACTCTTCATCAACGGCACAGCGGTGGAGATGGTAAGCAGCACCAAGTTCCTGGGGGTGCAGATAACTGACAATATGACCTGGTCCCTACAATATGACCTGGTCTTGTAAAAAGAGCTCAGGAGCGCATGCACTTTTTGCGTCGGATGAAAAGAGCACAGCTCCCTCCCCCCATTCTCAGCACATTCTACAGAGGCACTATAGAGAGCCTACTGACCAACTGCATCTCTGTCTGGACTGGAGCCTGCAATGCCTCCGACTGGAAGTCTCTGCAGAGAGTGGTGAGGACGGCGGAAAAGATCATCAGGACTCTTCTTCTTCCTATCCAGGAAATCGCAAAAAGCCGCTGCCTGACCAGGGCTCAGAAAATCAGTAGAGACTCCTCCCATCCTCACCAAGGACTGTTTTCACTGCTGGACTCTACAAAAGTGGTTCCACAGCCTCCGTAGCAGAACTTCCAGGTTCTGTAACAGCTTCTTCCCTCAGGCCGTAAGACTCTTGAACGCATCATAATAATCCCCTCAATTCTGTCATGACGCGGAGTCGAACCCACGTTTCCTCTGCAGCTGCAGGCACCTCTGCTAACCCCTCTGCTGGCAGCATGCTCAGACACGCCTCTGCTCGTGCTGAGCACAACACGCCCACACAGCAACAAGCCTGCAAGCAATCAATGATCAGCGCACCTGGACTTGACGAGGGGGAGCGGCATAAAGACCAGCGGACCCGAGGAACCTTTGCCAGAACGTCGCTAACCTTCCAGTAAGCATCACGTCTGGCATTCCCTTTTCCCAGTGATTTCCTCGTCCTTGTGGTTGCTCTATCTCTCCGTGTTTTCCTCCTGGTTCATGCCCTTTTGTATTTCCACAGTGACTCCCATGTCCTCCGTGATCGTGCCTTGTCACTCCATACCCATCCGGATTCCTGACTGCTCTCCCCGATCCACGACCTCCCTGCTCGGAACCAGACCACGCTGCCCTGCTCTTGCCCACGACCTCTTGCCTGTCCATGAACTGCCTCTTCCCCTTGCCCCTTTGGATAACGACAAAAGATACAACCAACATTTGCTGACAACGACTCATGGTAACATTTACATTATTAATATTACACATAGTCAACACTCATTCACTTTGAGTAGCATGCACACGCCACGTATTCATCAAAGGTTTAAAATAAACCTTGAAAACCGCAGTCCTGCCCTGGTTGTCGCCTCCTTCCCTTCTCTGATACACAACAAATTCCCCCCAAAAATTGATTAACTCGCTGGAATATAAAGACAATATAACATGCATCCATAAACGTGGATGCATATGCAAAAGTGCAATATATTTATCTTTACAGTAATCTATTTATTTATATCTGCACCTTATTGCTTTTGTATCCTGCACTGCCAACCAGCTAATGCAACAAAATGTTGTTCTTACCTGTACTGTAAAGTTCAAATTTGAACGACAATAAAAAGTAATTCTAAGTCTAAGTCTAAGACCCACAAATACTGGCTGAGTAACAACAATATGAACGTTGCATGGACATTTCTGTGGCAGTTTCTGCATCCCACAGGGATTCTTCTTTTGTGTTTCTGTACCTGCGGTTCCCACACAAGGTTGCAACATTGTTTGTCAACACTGTCTGCGCTCATTTTGTCGCACATTTGACCCTCTGATGTTCTGTGTACCTATACTCTGTCCTCCTCCTGTCTAGGCCTGCTGTGTGTGTGTCTCTCTGTGTGTGTGTGTGTGTGTGTGTGTGTGTGTGTGTGTGTTACACAGAACATCAATTTCCACACTTCTATTAGCCCCGGGCCCTTGGACCCCGGACATCTTATATGTAATATAAATGTGTAGGGGGGGTGTATGGTGTGTGTTCATTAAATATGTATTCTGATATAAGTTCTTCACAGAAAATGAGCCAAAGCCAGTGAGTCTCAGTTTGAAAAATTAATTAATTGTATCATTTTTCTTTTAATAAAAATCGAAAACGGGTCCCACAGACCCGAACACCACACAAGGGTTAAACTTGTATCCCGAGGTACTACTGTACATACAATTATGATGTAACGGTTAGTAACAGATTTCCAAAGCCAAATAACTTCAATGACGTATGCCTTGAGGACCTTTGGTTCACCTTAATATATTTCCAATTTGCTACTACACACACAAAAAAAAATATGTGGAGATCTCGAGAGACACAAATCCATGCTTCTAATCTACTTTTGAATAACCAATCCAAAGAATAACACCAGGTAATGAACGCTTAGAGAGATGGAACGAGGAACAATTAGTTCTAAAACTAGGAACACTTGAGGCTGCCATTTTCAGTATGTGGCACTACTATGATTTGATATGATATGACCTTTTAATGTTTAAGCCAAATAAAAAATATTTCAAAATGCAATGCCTATTTTTTTTCCCCCTGATAATTAAAGCAAGGTAGTAAATACTGCTATTCATGTTCATCGTTCAATGCCTTTTAGCGATGCCGTTTCTTTGCCAGCAAGACAGGTTGCCTTGGCAACTGCAGACTTCAACCATAGTAAAGAAGATCATCATCAGCTTTTAGCATCTGAAGTGAGAGTGAATTGTGTTTGTTTGATGCGCTTTATGCCAAGACAGATGCAAGGCAGATCAAAAACCCCAAATAAAGTCTGGTCTATCCGGGTTTGGTACCGTGCACTTCATAATGTATTTGTTTGGAAAGTTACAGAGGGTAGGTTACGTAAGCACATCTGCCAGTTTGGAGCTGCATCCAGACCCAAAGACAATGTGTTTACCAAGAAGTGATGTCAGCACTGGTTATGGACGATAAGCTGTGCTCACTGACAGAAATGTATGCCAAAGCCAGAGCAGACATTAAAGGGAGAACATGTCCTGGGGCCGGTGAGACACAAGTAAAATCTGAATAAAGATCACAGCAATCAAAACCTATGCGACTAAAATATTCCCAGACTCCATCATCTTTCATCAAGTTCTGTTCATTATTGATGTTTTTCTCAAAAATGTAAAGCTCCCGCAGAACGCATCCAGTGAACAAACTTGTACATATTGTATCATAAGAGGGCTTTTTGAACTCGTTTGCTGCTACGTGCCTGTTTTGCATATTGTTCATCAACAAACTTTAGTGAGAGTCTATCCACGTTTCAACACTTTGAAATGATGCAGTCATTTGAACAAACCTGTCAGGGATTTAACTGGAGTCCCTTTCACACTTGAACCGATAAGGTACCAATTCCTGGTACCTGGTAATTCATAGTCAATTAATTGTTCGTGTGTGTGTGTGTGTGTGTGTGTGTGTGTGTGTGTGTGTGTGTGTGTGTGTGTATGTTCAAGTCAAGTGTTAATAGGATTGGCTCATGATAAAATCTAATTTTGTAATTGAACATTTAACACTGATCTGATAATTTTGCTGTCCAGTTGTTATAGTGTTCTATTCGGGCTCCAGTACTCTGGAATGCCCTCCCGGTAACAGTTAGAAATGCTACCTCAGTAGAAGCATTTAAGTCCCATCTTAAAACTCATTTGTATACGCTAGCCTTAAAGTAGACCCCCCGCCCCCTTTTAAACCAGTTGATCTGCAGTCTCTTTTCTGCTCGGGACCCGGGGTGGACCACTCATCTGTGCTGCTGACTTGTTTCCACTCGAGTTGATCCCCTGCTGGCCTCACTATAGACTGGACTCTCACACTATTAACTCGATCCACTCGACGTCCATTGCACCACCAGTCGCCCGGGGACCCCCCCCCCCCTACGGTCCCTTACAAGGTTTCTCATTGTGTCCCATTGGGTTGAGTTTTTTCTTGCCCTGATGTGGGATCTGAGCTGAGGGATGTCGTTGTGGCTTGTGCAGCCCTTTGAGACACTTGTGATTAAGGGCTATATAAATAAACATTGATTGATTGATTGATTGATTGATTGATTGAAGGATTTAACTGTAGTCCCTTTCAAACTTGGACGGTTAAGGTACCAATTCCTGGTATGCGATAAGTCATAGTCAATTACTTGTGTGTGTATGTTCAAGTGTTAAAAGAATTGGTTCATGGTAAAATAACATTTTCTAATTGAACATTTAACACTGATCTGATAATGTTGCTGTTCAGTTGTAATAGGGTGGATCTGGGCTAGTTTTTGCCTCATCCCTCACTTAAAATACACTACCGACCCGATAAGTCCAAAAGAGAAAGAGATGATACAGTATGATCTGCTCACAGATACTACCTGGTGGTAGTTTGAGCACACTGCAGCTCGTCCTGTATAGTCCCGCTCCTTGATGCTTCAGACACACGCAGGATTCTCACAGGAATGAGGCAAAAATGCAAACTTCGTACGTTTCTGAGTCTCATTTACGAGTATTATGTACAAAGTTTGTAGTAGACTGCATGCAATTGCAACTCAAATACCTTAGATGACAGTAAGATGTAGGTTACAGTGTGTTGCCGTAGTCAGGAAGTAGTCTTTGCTATTACATTGAATGTATTCGTCTTGTCGGGCTTTCCTCGACTGAGAATTTTCATAGTCGAATCTGGTTTGTTATATATAGCTTATGATCACTCCAAGGCGCTGTTTTATTTATTTCTGTATTTATCTTTTACGATAAACAGATGGTGATGATATGTAGTACTCTACACTGACTGGTCTCTAGAATCTTCCAACGTTAATTAAATCAACGTATAAAAGGAATACCGCCTTTCATTAAACAATAACAAAATTAACAAAATATTTATTGACATAAATAAAATATATCGATTTAACCACTTTAGTATCGACCGTATTCCAATAGTATATTTGGTATCGTTACTGTTAATATTTGCATTGATCCGCCCACTTTTGTTTACATTCAAGAGTTCTAGGTTAGCAATTAACATATCTTCTCTACAGTGCGTAGTGTAGCATATTTAGCTATTCCTCATCCACGAGTGAGGAATGAGGTATAGTGCGAACTATTCCTCATTACTTTTAAGAAAGTTTATTTGCTGTGACGCAGGCGAGAATTGCCGACTTAGACGTGGCTTCGCACTGTGGACTGTTAGTGACCGAAATTAAGTTTAATGTTAGTTTGACGACGGTAGCCGCTCATTAGCTATAAAGAATGCTGCAACACGTTGAGGATGTGTTTGCTCGCTGTCAGATTTGCAGGACACATTTAAAATGCGTAATCAACATACATGATCACAATATGACTTTTGCAGTGACGTGCTGTCACTAGAGGCAGGGGAGGCACGGCCTCACCTGCCATCATGGAAAGAAAAAAAAGTAAAAAGAAAAAAAAAAAGATTAAATTGTTATATGTATCCAGTGATTATACTAAAGTTATTTTCCATTTAACTTCACCAGTTTTAGATTATTTGTATTTTTATTTTCACATTTGCCGTTCAAATACTGAGAAGAGACGGTGCGGTGATCAGCAGCCAGTTGAGGCACGTCACTCAGTTGTGCCTCAACATGGATTGTGCGCAATGATTCAGCTAACTGCTGGCCTGCTGTGCAGTGAGACCGTATTGCTATATGAATTATATCATACATTTCCATAGTTTAGTTAGCTGAGGTATATAATGTCCAGTGTATTTTGTCAACAACTGTATGTGTGTAAAGTATTTCTTGTGCTGAGCGATCATAAAACTGCTGCGAAGACGCACTGTGAGAGGCTCGCCTCATAACCCCGCCTGCTGGTGCCAAGCACTTCCGCCGCAGAATGCACCGCCCACACCCAAACCCTCCACGTGCAAGACCGAATCCACCCAAAAAAAAGTCACTTAACAAGAAGCCAAAAAGTGCAAAAACAACATTGCTCGCGCCTGAGGAGCTGCGAACGACCGCAGGGACACAACATTAGGTACACCTGCAGACTGCAGCACGGATTTCATATTTCATTCATTTACAACTCCTCCAACACGAACACCACTGTTCCCGCACTTATAAGTAAAGGTAAGACCATAATAACGTTTCTTTTATTAAATGTGCTTTTTTGTGTGCTACAGATTCTATGTGTAAAGTTAAAGTTAAGTTAAAGTACCAATGATTGTCACACACAGACTAGGTGTGGTGAAATGTGTCCTCTGCATTTGACCCATCCCCTTGTTCCCCCCCTGGGAGGTGAGGGGAGCAGTGGGCAGCAGCGGCGCCGTGCCTGGGAATCTTTTTTGGTGATTTAACCACCAATTCCAACCCTTGATGCTGAGTGCCAAGCAGGGAAGAATGCTGGTATGAGCTTTTAAACATAACCTGTTAACTGCTGCCAATCAAATGGTGAATAAGATACTCTTTACGGTTCATATCTTTGTAAATCTGACTGTGATGAAGTCCGTGCCTCACCAGTCATGAACCTCACCGCACGTCACTGGACTTTTGTATTAAATGTAAAGGTTCCATTGTGGGACAAATACATATCCTTCATATCGTATATTTTCTATATTACACAACGCTACTTTGTTGACACGGAAAATTTCAACATAGGCATTTCGGCAGGGTCAGCTCTAAATGCTTGAGCCAGTACCGAGTCTAAAACAGAACGAGAAGTCACATTAACAAAGGTAACTAAATAATAGTTAAAGTTAAAGTACCACTGATAGTCACACACACACTAGGTGTGGGGAAATTACCCTCTGCATTTGACCCATCCCCTTGTTCCACCCCCCTGGAGGTGAGGGGAGCAGTGAGCAGCAGCGGTGGCCGCGCTCGGGTATATTTTTGGTGATTTAACCCCCAATTCTAACCCTTAATGCTGAGTGCCAAGCAGGGAGGTAATGAGTTCCATTTTTATAGTCTTTGGTATGACTCAGCCAGGGTTTGAGCTCACGACCTACCGATCTCAGGGTGGACACTCTAACCACTAGGCCACTGTACCGTTTGGTTTTAAGCAGAGTTGGGTAGTAATGTGCTACATTTACTTCGTTACATTCACTTAAGTAATTTTTTGAAAAAAATTGTACTCGTCAGAGTAGTTTTAACGTAAGATAATTTTTACCTTTACTTCAGTATTTTTGTGAAGAAGGAACGTTACTTTTACTCCATTTACATTGAGTTTCAGTCTGATCGTTACATTTATTTATATCACAATTATTTGCAAAAACAAATTCATTTCTCAGTGAGCCTTCCTCCGGCAGGCACTGTCACATGACTCTGTTTTGCCAATCCAACGTAAGCTTTAGTGACGTTTGATTCCATTTTACCAATTAAACGGAGCCTGGCATTCTACATGGCTATAGGAATAACAAGCCGGTGGTATGATACAATAGAAACCTACTTGTTTAATAAGTGTCAGACTGTTCTAAAAAGAAGACACTTTAATTATGTGACATGATGCTAGAACACTAAAATAAAGATCTTGTTGTATGTCTCTGATGATCCTAATAACCAAAAGTGTCATTTAAACACAACAAAAAATTACCAACAACACCCAATAGCAGTGGAAATGTGTACGTATCTGTTAGATCCAGAGCTTGAAAGTAACTACGGCTAGCTTATTAGCATGTCACATTCTCTTCTTCTACTATATCTACATTCTAAAATGGCTAAACAAGCTGAATTTACCACAATCGCCCCCTAGTGTACGAGAGGCACATTAGAGATAAGAGCATGGAAAATAGAACTTCACATGTCGGTGTGAAAATAGAAGAAACTGAATTATTTGACAAATCAGACGTACAGACTGTAAAAAGTGACATGACGTCAGACAAGGCAACACAAATCTTCAATGATTACTTTCAAACTATTGATGTTTAAATCAGGTGCTGTCATCTGTGTCAGTAGAAATGTTCACATTTCAGTCCACAAAAATTATACTTACACAACTAGAGGAATTGTGAATTGTACATGATTATAATTTGCACACTCACACTCACATCAACTACAGTTGTAGTCTAAGAACCATGAAAAAAATAGATACTAAAAAAATCGGAAGTTACTCACAAGTTACTCAATACTCGAGTAGTTTTTTCATGGAATACTTACTTACTCTTACTCAAATAATTATTTTACTGTTTACTTTTACTTAAGTCATATTATTCTAAAGCAGGGGTGTCAAACGTACGGCCCGTGGGCCAGATCAGGTCCACGAACAGGTTTTATTGCGCCCACGGGATGAGTTTGCTAAGTATTAAAATGAGCCGAAATTTTCGAACGAAACAAACTGCTGTTCTAAATGTGTCCACTAGATGTCGCAATAGCAATTCTTTGTAGATTTTGCTACATATGTAAAAAAAATAAACCACATGATGTTAGTGCACCAGTCGAGGAAAAGGAGCAAACCAGATAAATAACATCCTGCAATTTGATTTTTGTATTCTTTTTTTATCTTGATAGATTGAAAATTAACACCAATGAGTTGACTGATGAACATTATCACATAATTTATTCAGAAAGTATAAATAACTACAACTAAAGATAGAATACTATTAACCGCAACATGTAAGTGTAAAAAAACATACGATTTTAAACAAAGATAACAATCTAAAGTTGTCCTGGAAATTAATACTATTAACCGCAACATGTAAGTATAAAAAAAACAACAACATTATGATTTGTACATTTTTTATTCAAATAAAACAATATGAAGTTGTCTTTATTTTTAAGTTATCGTGCCGTGATTTTAGCAGTCCGGCCCACTTGGGAGTAGATTTTTCTCCATGTGGGCCCCCGATCTAAACTGAGTTTGACCTACCTGTTCTAAAGTAACGGTACTCTTACTTGAGTACAATTTTTGGGTACTCTACCCATCAACCTTTTTCTTAGTGACGCTTTCAGACTTTTTTTTTTTTTGTCTCGCGCGCTAGAGGTCACCCTTTTCACACCTGGCTAATCTTGGCCCACCCAGTGTCAGGTGTTCCAAGTCACCACTCATGACCTGCGGGTCAAGAAAGACAATATGCCATTTCGACCTCGAGCGACAAGGCTTTCCAAAATAAAAGTCGTGAATTTACGTCAGGTGGGCCTCGCGGGCACAGTTTACCACAATGATTGTTGTGAAGAAATCATTCTGCGTTTCATTGCCTGTGTCCATAAACGACGTGATGAAGCAGAGGGGTAAAAAATCTATATCAACATAACCACAGGTGCCTCTGAAAGGTTGGCTACACAAACACAAACACACACACACACACACACACGCTGGGCGATAGAACTGCTACTACGGCAAAATGTAATTATTATTTTTTTAATAACAACGGCCTGCCGGAGGTTAGGTCCTGAGGCAAAAATCTGGCAAATGGGACACGGACCCAGTCACATGATACTGCAGGGACTAGAGCGCATAATCCACAAGGGACATTAAGTACGCACAATGCCAGGTTTGTTGGACGCTAGACGGCCGCTACCTCACTCGAATGCCCCGTGGAGATGTTGTATTAGATCAGCGTGCAGTGCATCCTAGTCCATCCATCCATCCATCTTCTTCCGCTTATCCGAGGTCGGGTCGCGGGGGCAGCAGCCTAAGCAGGGAAGCCCAGACTTCCCTCTCCCCAGCCACTTCGTCTAGCTCTTCCCGGGGGATCCCGAGGCGTTCCCAGGCCAGCCCGGAGACATAGTCCATCATGCTTAATACATCAGATGCATGTCTCGTCCCCCCTAATTGCTAGGTCTTGCCTATCGCAGGGGTCCATCAGGCAGACGCCATGACGGACCTGTGCTTCGAAAGGGGCTGGCGAGATTACATGTTAAAGGGATTTAAATACAAATGTTTAAATGGCTGCTTGTCAATCCTTAAATTGCAATCGAAGGCATACTCAAAGAAGTATGGAGTCTAGCGCAGGGGTGTCAAACTCATTTTAGATCGTGGGCCACATGGAGAAAAATCTACTCCCAAGTGGGCCGGACTGGTAAAATCACGGCACGATAACTTCAAAATAAAGACAGCTTCAGATTGTTTTATTTGAATAAAAATAGATTCTGAAACTGTACAAATCATAATGTTGTTGTCTTTTTTTAATAGTATTCTATCTTTACTTGTCGTTATTTATACTTTCTGAATAAATGATATAATAATGTTCATCAGTCAACTTATTGGTGTTAATTTTCAATCTATCAATATAAAAAAAGAATATAAAAATCAAATTACAGGATGTTACTTATATGGTTTGCTCATTTTCCTCGACTGGCGCACTAACATCATGTGGTTTATCTTGTTTACATATGTAGCATCATCTACAAAGATACAAATAATTGCTATTCTGACATCTAGAGGACACATTTAGAACAGCAGTTTCTTTCATTCAAAAGTGTCGGCTCATTTTTATACTTAGCAAACTTATCCCGCTAAACCTGACACCAGGGGTGTCAAACGTAAGGGCCTTATGTTTGACACCCCTGGTCTCGCACATATATGATCCATTTATGAATTTGGATTAATTATGATTAATGACGGGATATTACTTGCTTGCATTATTTAAATTAACTTAAAAAAAAGAGTCCACTATATGACACAAATGCAGTATTATTGTCAGAATGTTTTAAATGTGTTACTTGAATGCACTACATCTATTTGCTCAAAATGTGTTTATCTAAAGCGGGGGTCAGCAACCCGTGGCTCTTTAGTGCCGCCCTAGTGGCTCCCTGGAGCATTTTTAAAAAAGGATTGAAAATGGAAAAATATGGTAGAAAAATATTTGTTTTGAGGACAAACATGACACAAACCTTCCCAATTGTTAGAAAGCCCACTGTTTAATATATTTGTGTGCATGCTTCACTGATGAGAGTATTTGGTGATACTAATTTTGGCGGTTCTTGAACTCACCATAGTGTGGACTGTGATGCAACAGTTTGTTTACATGTAAAATCTTCCACTCCTTCTTTGTCTCATTTTGTCCACTAAAACTTTTATACTGTGCGTGAATGCACAAAGGTGAGCTTTGTTGATGTTATTGACTTGTTGGAGTGCTAATCAGGCATATTTGGTCAGTGCATGACTGCAAGCTAATCAATGCTAACATGCTATTTAGGCTAGCTGTATGTACATATTGCATCATTATGCCTCATTTGTAGGTATATTTGAGCTCATTTAATATCATTTACTTTTATCCTCTTTGTATATAATTTATATTTGCATGTCTCATGACACATTATCTGTATGTAATATTGGCTGCATTTCTGATAGTTTTTTGTGTGCCATGTTGTTCCAGACCACAGCAAACATTACCTAGCTGGCCGAGGATTATAATAAATCCATTAAAAGAAGACAGTCTGCCGTTTCCTTTAACTTGGACACACACATCTATACCTTTCGCCATTAATAGCCAGTAATTTCCAGGAGTTATCTCACCTTCTGAATAGCCTTTGATTTACTAACGGTTTCTAAAGTTGTAAAAATGTGTAGAATAAATATATAATTTCAACATTTTGTCAACGAAGGTTTGCTTCAGCCTGCGACACATAGTCATTTTGATGGTAGGCTAATATAGCTAATTAGCCACTTTCATTATGTGTTGCCATCATTATAACACTTATATAAGTCTTTACATTTTTTGCGGGTCCAGACAGATTACTTTTTTGTATTTTTGGTCCAATATGGATCTTTCGACGTTTTGGGTTGCCGACCCCGATCTAAAGTTGATCTCAATTTTTGTTGATTTTGAAGTGAAATTTGCAGCTTTTTGATACCAATATCGATATTCCTTATTGATGCCGGTATTCATCAGTACTCTTATCGGTACTATATGTAATTGATGTAAATAAAGATGTGGAAAAAATGTTTTATTCTTTTTTTTTTTTTTTTTTTTAGGAAAAGAGGTTGTACACCAGCAACATCATGTGACATCTTACAGCAGGAAAGTATTTTATCAACCTCTGCATTTTAAGTCTTAAATAAGTCAACTATGTGTGCAGTGCAAGGTGCAATGCAGTAGTTATGTCATCATCTTGCAAAGAGAGCACGGATTCATCACTTTTCTATTCATCACAATTACGTTCACTTGGAAATCTTATTTTTGTATGGCATTCATGTGAGAAGCACAGACCTTATACATTAAATATCATAAAATATATAATATAAATCATTTTAATCAACTAGCATGTTATGTGGACTTGGGCATTTAAGCAAGGTGTTTTTTGAAAAAAAATAACCAGTAAAATATTTCTTCTTTCTTTCTTTCTTTCTTTAGTTTATTTCGAACATCAACACACTTACAGTATAATACATCACACAATTTCATATCATTTCACTTTACATCATGTCCGAAAAGGAGTAGGAAGAAGCAAATCTTATTTAATCCTACCCCTTTCCCACTTCAGAGCGTTTACAAATATATAGAATCATTTACTGACCTTTTTATATAATAAAATAACATCTGTGAATTAGTATACACAACAGTTTTGTAATATGTAATTAATTAATTCAGTCATTATTAACATACTGCGATGAAGAATATCTTATTTTCAATAAGGTTGAAAGTATTTCTCATAATTCTTCTTCTTTGCACTTTGTAAGCACTATTCATTTGAACAACCTCTTAAACTGGATCATATTAGTACATTGTTTAACTTCTTTACTTAATCCATTCCATAATTTAATTCCACATACTGATATGGTAAAGGTTCTAAGTGTTGTGTGTTAGTTGAGAATAATTGTTGTACATTCTTTGGTAGCAGGTTATAGTTTGCTTTGTACATCATTTAAATGATTAAAGTTAACCTTTTGTTTTATTCTAATTACTTTGTATAATTTAATGGCACCTATAGTTTATTGTAATCCGCTTTAGATATTTTTCTTTGTCATATATTTTGATAGAGTCTAGGCTTTAATTGTGAAATTATTTCAGTGATATACTTTAATATTCCAAGCTGAACTGCAGCATTAATTAATTTCAGGCGGAAGAAAAAGTATTTCTCAGCAAACTCATTTAATTTTGCAAAGCTCTGTCTTCTGGGCACTTTCCTTTGTTTTCCCGTTATTTATATACATATATATTACCTCAAGTGACTGAAGTATCAATATTTTGACTCAAATATCGATTATAAAGCACTGGTTCTCAAACTTTCAAAACACTAGGCTCGTCAAGTACCATCATAATGGCTAGCATTATAATACGGAAGCGTAGTAGGCCTAAATTCTCATTAAAAACAAGGCAGAGTTTTTATTTAACACACATTTAATATTGTTGGCCACTGTAACATTAACAAAAGTTTGAACAGTAACACTGTGTTTGAATATGGGAAAATAAAACTATACTTTAATGAAGTATCGCTGCTCTAGAGCATAACGATCTATTTTAGCACATACCTTTGCACTTATGTAAGCATTGACCTGAACACTTACAGGTTAAGGTAAAGGAGCATGTACAGTCAACATAAATACATCTGCGTATATACATAATTTATGCTGCATTTTTTCGTGATTAATCACATCATAGCTACCGTCATTTCCGGACTATAAGCCGCTACTTTTTCCCCTCGTTCTGGTCCCTGCGGCTTATACAAGGGTGCGGCTTATTTACGGCCTGTTCTTCTCCGACACCGACAAAGAGGATTTCGGTGGTTTTAGTACGCAGGAGGAAGACGATGACACAATGATTAAAGACTGACTTTTCATACCGGTAGGCTGGTTATTTTGATAACGTACAGGCGAGCACTTTGTATTACTTTGCACCGTTGTATTATTTGTACTCTGCACGAATGCTGTTCGCCATGTCAAAGATGTAAAAGTTTGATTGAATGATTGAAAGATTTATTGTTAATAAATGGGACGCTTTGCGTTCCCAAACAGTCATCTCTGTCCCGACAATCCCCTCCGTGGTAGCAGGAACCCCTATATACTACGGTAATTACACATCAAAACCCTGCGGCTTATAGTCGGGTGCGGCTTATATATGGAGCAATCTGTATTTTCCCCTAAATTTAGCTGGTGCGGCTTATAGTCAGGTGCGGCTTATAGTCCGGAAATTACGGTATATTTATTTTTTAGAATGTGTAAGACAATGCATACTGTCTTAAGTGTTACCAAACAAACTTGCTTAGTCGCATAGATAGAATTTTTGGGGGGTGTTTATTTGTTCGCAAGCCAACAATCCCCCCCAAAAAATGTGGTGGCTTGATTGTAACCGCCATCCTCCCAGCTTCTAATCTGTAATCACAATACAAACGACTTTTCCCGGCGCCCACGCTCCACGACAGGAGGAGCTGTATGAGCCTCACAAATTACTGTAGCCGTTTATCCGGGACAATTCATAAAGGCTTTCTTAGGAATACTTATGGGGATATTCGCCTCTGAACACAACGGTGTAGCTATTTGGGTACAAAGCTGAACCTGAGATGAACTCAAAACAGCAGAAAACCTTTAATGAAACAATATGGAGAAATTGCATCGTAGAGGAACAGCTTGAAAAGAATATTGCTTGGCTTTGTAGGAGGAAAATAGCTCCTCTTTTATTGCACTGGCAACTTTTCATCTCCTGCTTTATTGAGGTATACCATCAGCGTACCAGCCATGACACCGTTCTCTTGCATGTTTGCCGTTTATCTCTCACAGTAACACTTTAGTCTTGTCAAGATATGTGATTCTTTTGGACATTTGTTTAATATTTCCTTAGTTTCCTTTGATTTGTATAATTTCCTGTCCTGTTATCTTTGTTTCCACTTCCTGTTTACCACACTTCCATTTTTGGTCTAGGCGCTGTTTCCTGATTGACAATCAGGAGACACAGTTGTCCCTGGTTGTCAATCAGGACATTGGCCGACGCTGGATTATTGTGCAAAATGACACCAGAGATGGGCGTATCGATCCAAATATTGACAGTATCGATACCAAAGTGAGTATTGGTATCGGATCGAAACTAGTGTGATAAAATCAATATTTTTGTTGCAATTTCTAAATGTTCAACGTCGAAAAATAAAAAAAAGTTCGGTCAGTGTAAACATCGTAACTCATATATATATATATATATATATATATATATATATATATATATATATATATATATATATATATATATATATGTGTGGGAAAAAAATCACAAGACTATTTCATCTCTACAGGCCTGTTTCATGAGGGGTTTCCTCAATCCTCAGGAGATTTTAATGGAAGCATTCACATACCATGGTTTATATAGGGCACAGAGCGGGTGGGTACAGGCAGGCGTGGGGCGTGGTGATTGGCTCATGTGTTGCCTAGGAGGTGTTTCCTTCTGTGACGGCATGCTGATACAATTTCGCTGCGTTTGTTGAGGGATGACAACTCTGGAAGGTATATGATAAACAGTTTCTCTTTTAAGCATAGGTTGCATCTTTTGTTACCGCTGTTGTAAGGTGTGCTGGATGCAAGAATTTGCCATGTTATTGAGTATTCAACATTATTGTCTTTGAGATTCCAAATGTGTTTGCTGAGTTCTGTAGTGTTCCGCAGGCTTTTGCATCTGAAAGAAGCCTTGTGATTGTTCCATCTGGTTTTGAATTCTCCCTCAGTTAATCCTACGTATGTGTCGGATGTGTTAATGTCCTTGCGTATTACCTTTGCTTGGTAAACAACTGATGATTGTAAGCACCCCCCGTTGAGAGGGCAATCAGGTTTCTTGCGGCAGTTACAGCTTTTGTCGGTTTTGGAGTCGTTCTGCCTGGTGGTGGGCGGCTCCTTTTCAATTGCTTTATTGTGGTTTGAAATGATTTGTCGCATGTTGTTCATGCAGCTGTAGCTCAATTTAATGTTGTTCTTGTTGAATACTTTTCTTAGGGTGTTGCCTTTGGGGAAGTGTTTGTCGATCAGGGTGAGGAATTTGTGGCCAATATTAGTTGAGACGTTTTTGCTGTATGGGGGGTTGTACCAGATAATGTTGTTTCGTTTTCTGCTCCTTTTTGGTTGGTTTCCTGGCGTGGGTTCGTAGGTGAGGGTGAAGTTGTATCCGGTAACAAAAGATGCAACCTATGCTTAAAAGAGAAACTGTTTATCATATACCTTCCAGAGTTGTCATCCCTCAACAAACGCAGCGAAATTGTATCAGCATGCCGTCACAGAAGGAAACACCTCCTAGGCAACACATGAGCCAATCACCACGCCCCACGCCTGCCTGTACCCACCCGCTCTGTGCCCTATATAAACCATGGTATGTGAATGCTTCCATTAAAATCTCCTGAGGATTGAGGAAACCCCTCATGAAACAGGCCTGTAGAGATGAAATAGTCTTGTGATTTTTTTCCCACACATACATTACGCTCTACCACGGTATCGAGCACTATTTTTTGGATAATCTAATTAAGACATATATATATATATATATATATATATATATATATATATATATATATATATATATATATATATATATATATATATATATAGTCATGGTCAAAAGTTTACATACACTTGTAAAGAACATAACATCATGGCTGTCTTGAGGTTATAATACTTTCTACAACTCTTTTTTTGTGATAGAGTGATTGGAGCACATACTTGTTGGTCACACAAAACATTCATGAAGTTTGGTTCTTTTATGCATTTATTATGGGTCTACTGAAAATGTGACCAACTCTGCTGGGTCAAAAGTATACATACAGCAATGTTTTTAATATTTGGTTACATGTCCCTTGGCAAGTTTCACTGCAATAAGGCACTTTTGGTAGCCATCCACAAGCTTCTGGCAAGCTTCTGCTTGAATTTTTGACCACTCCTAAAGTTGTTGGTTTTCTGACATGGACTTGTTTCTTCAGCATTGTCCACATGTTTAAGTCAGGACTTTGGGAAGGCCATTCTAAAATCTTAATTTTAGCCTGATTAATTTCCCTTTTTTGACGTGTGTTTGGGGTCATTGTCCTGTGGGAACACCCAACTGTGCCCAAGACCCAACCTCCGGGCTGATGATTTTAGGTTGACCTGAAGAATTTGGAGGTAACCCTCCTATTTCATTGTCCCATTTACTCTCTGTAAAGCACCAGTTTCATTGGCAACAAAACAGGCCCAGAGCATAATACTACCACCACCATGCTTGACGGTAGGCCTGGTGTTCTTGGGATTAAAGGCCTCACCTCTTCTCCTCCAAACATATTGCTGGGTATTGTGGCCAAACAGCTCAATTTTTGTTTCATCTGACCACAGAACTTTCCTCCAGAAGGTCTTATCTTTGTCCATGTGATGTTATATACAGTATATATGCATTTATAGATGTATTGATTTAATATTTTATACTGTTACATTGATTTATATTAAAATATTTTTCATTCACTTTTGTCAGGGAAATTCACCAATTTTTTTAACATGACGTTTTATTAAATTGGTATCAGCATTATTGTCATTAAATACAAGGACAGTATCGCCGGTACCGGATTGATACCAAAATTCTCAGTATCGCCCAGCTCTGATTCACACAAATTGGTGCTTAACACCTTCGTACCGCATTGTGCTATTATTTTTGCTTCCTACGCCCTGGGAAGAGGAACCTCGATTTACGAACTAAATTGGTTCTTTAAAAAAAAAGTTTGTAAAAACAGAAACGTTTGTACAGTGAAGCACATTTTTCGATAACAAACAATGTGAATCTGAAGGATGGGTTCCGGCCTCGACTGAAGTCCATAAAGGTTTGTACACTTTGAACACAATATAAAGTGCGATACAGTACTGTATATCAAACAAACATAACAAGGGGGTGATGTATCAACTATCTCTTTATTAACAAGCCAAAACAACAACAACGACAAGCTGAACTATCTTCTGTATGTGCTGCTCTGCCAACACGTGCACACACACATCAATCCCTTTGGTGCCCTTACAAATGATCAGAAATCACTTAACCCCTTAACTTTAACAACCATATTGTTACAATAATAAACATTTAAAAAAAGCAGAATCCACTTTAGATTGTCAACAGCAAATGAGCAGCTGACAAGAGAAAAGGAAGGATCAGAAACAAAGGGAAATATTGTGTGTGTGCTCTTAGAAAAGATTGTGTCTTCTCCTACGCGGTGATTTAGGTACGCTGTGGCATCTTCTTCCAGAAAACTCAGTTCTCATCACAAATAAAAAAAATAGCTGTGGCACGAAGCCCGCTTTATCAATCACTTTAATACGAGCAAGCAAAAAATGGCTGCTAGCGGGACACAAAATGAATGAATGAATGAAGCGTTCACACACAGAGGCATACTTGGCTCAATCTACCGTATTTTTTCCGACTATAAGGCGCACTCAAAGGCCTTTTATTTTCTCAAAAATCGACAGTGCGCCTTATAACCTGGTGCGCCTAATGTACAGAATAATTCTGGTTGTGCTTACCTCGAAGCAATTTTATATGGTACATGGTGTAATGATAACTGTGACCAGGAGATGGTAGTCACACATAAGAGATACATGTAGACTGCAATTTGACGCCAGTAAACAACACCAAAAGTGTAAATGTTCCATTGAAAATAGAGAACATTACACACGGTGCTCAAAAATCCGTCAAAATGTTTTAGTATGACTTTGAAACCGCACAGCTTGATGGATTGTCGGCCCATTACGGCTACTGTAGTCAGAGATATTACTATGGTGTTTGTATATGGACCGCAAAATGACACCCATTAGCAGACATATTATCAGGCGATTTGATTCACAACATTATGCAAAACCGACTTTTCTTACCTTCTGGTACCTGCTGATGTGTATTTGAGATCTGCATAAGTCCTGAAAATGTGCGCCAGTCCGCCATCGTAGTCCGTGGGTCGATAAGCTTCTTCTTTTTCTCTATCTTCTTGTTATGTGACATTCATCCTCCGCTGTTGCCATTTTTAATATAAAGTAGTGTAAAGTTCTAACTTATATCTGCCTGTAAACTCGCCATGAAAGTTTTAAAACATACCTGTGTAGTGAGTTTACATAATTCACCCGCAAAACTTTAGTTGTTGCTTTGTTGCACTCGTGAGCCACGGCTGAGGAGATGCTGCTCCGTTGTTGATTTAAGTAAAGTCTGAATGTCATTATAACAGTTAGCTCCATCCTTTGACACTTCTTCCACGCCCGTCCTTGCACGCTACACCGCTACAACAAAGATGACGGGGAGAAGACGCTGTCGAAGGTGAGCCACGTAAATAACCCTAATCCTGAAGCGACTGTAACAAAGCAACCTGAAGATGATCCGTAAAACATAATCTATGCAACATTTTGACCAAAGAACCACCATTACATGTTATGTAGACCACAAGGAAGTGTTTTACAGTTAGAAAAAAATAGTAATATCACCCCTTTAATGCACCCTATAATCCAGTGCGCCTTTTGTATGAAAAAAACCCTGACTAGACCTGCTCATCGACAGTTCGCCTTATGGTCCGGAAAATACGGTCATGTTGATATATCGGGGTTCCGCTTTACTTCGCCTTCCGTCCCTGCATCTTGGGGTCACGCCGCAATGGGCCTATGGTCTAACACGGTTATGAATAAGTGAATAAGTGAATAAAGTATTTATTCACACATAAATGGTAGAGTCCCTTCAATGTGTTAATGATGTTTTGTTTTTCTGCCTTGGGGACATCTTGCGCTCTGTTTTGGACGGCATCCGCCACCCTACTTTTTTTTTCTCCTCACATTTTGGCGGCGGGACAGCGTGCGCTCACTTCAAATCATGTCTGCCATCCGTCTAATCTCAGTATTGTTCGACTTAATGAGGGAGGAGTTGTCAATGTCCTGGCGGCGGTTCACCTTTTGTATAAGTGGGGCTTTGTGTTTGTCTATTTTAAATAGACGTTTCATACATTGTGCTGGATCAAAAAAAAAAAAGGCAATTAATTGGATGGTATAAAATGTCACGCATGTTTACGTGTTGGCATTTAACGAGCATTTTTTTTCCTGAAAACTCTCTTTCTGGCAACTTTACAATGTTGATCTGTGCTAATGTGCAAACCATGCTAATGTGGTCTTATCCTCTTTTAGACACCGCACACACACGCACACACACACACACACACACACACACACACACACACACCCACACACACACACACACACACACACACACACACACACACACACACACACACACACACACACACACACACACACACACATATTCTTGTATTTGTTACCTTCTTGACACCTGAGAAAAATGCCTACCTCTTTAGGACCACCCTTTCTAGATATATAAACATTTGTATTTACAACATTAATAATATATACATACACAAGAAAAAGGTCACAATTTCACGATTAAAAACTTAGAATTTTGGCAGTATTACAATAAAAGTCGTAATTATACTCAACGCAAGTCAAAATTTTACGAGAAAAACTGAACATTTGTGCAATATTATGATAAAAGTTGGATTATTACTCAATAACAGTCGCTATTTTACAAAAACATTTTGCCAGTATAATAATCTGAATTTTACTTGGCAAAATTATGACAAAAGTTCTAATTTTACTCCAAAAAATGTCGCTATTTTACAAGAACAACAACATTGGCAATATTGTGATGAAAGTCAGAATTTTATATGAGAAATGTCACCATTTTGCATTAAAAAGTAATAATTTTACGAGAAAATATTGCAATAATACAGAAACAGAAAGAATATGAGAAATTGTTCCCAATTTTATTTTTAAAAAAGTCGACATATTGTGAGAAAAAGCCTGCTTTTAGTTATTTTTTTTAATTTTTTGTCTGTATTTGGTTTTTAATCTTCATTATTTACTTCAAGTTATTAGAGTATACATATTTATTTCCTTTTTTTTTTTAAATTAATTTTGGCCAAAAGGGAACACATTTTAATTTCTTACACACACATGTTATTACATATGTTGGCCAGAGGGGGAGCACTTTTAATACCGACACACAGTCAATTTGAAAAATCCCTCCTTTTTGGGACCACCCTAATTTTGATAGATTTCACCACCAGGGGTGCAAATGATTAGATGCAATGGTTTTCCGTATTGGGACCATGATTTATGTCCTAACTTGTTCACCGGTACTCATATGGAAGGTACTTTTCCTTGTTGATGTCTCAAGAAGAGTATAAATGCAAGAACACACACACACACACACACACACACACACACACACACACACACACACACACACACACACACACACACACACACACACACACACACACACACACACACACACACACACACACACACACATTCTTGTATTTCGTACAGTATTGAGACCTGAGAAAAATGCCTACCTCTTTAGGACCGCCCTTTCTAGATATATAAACATTAGTATTTACCACATTAATAATATATACATACACAAGTTGGAATTTCACAAAAAAAAGGTCACAATTTCACACAAAAAAATTAGAATTTTGGCAGTATTACAATAAAAGTCGTAATTTTACTCAACGCAAGTCAAAATTGTACAAGAAAAACTGAACATTTTTGCAATATTATGATAAAAGTTGGATTATTACTCAATAACAGTCGCTATTTTACAAAAACATTTTGCCAATATAATAATTGGAATTTTACTTGGCAAAATTATGAAAAAAGTCCTCATTTTACTCCAAAAAATGTCACTATTTTACCAGAACACAATCGGCAGTATTGTGATGAAAGTCATAATTTTATAAGACAAATGTCACCATTTTGCATTAAAAAGTAATAATTTTACATAAAAAAGTAATAATTTTACGAGAAAATATTGCAATATTACAGAAACAGAAAGAATATGAGAAATTGTTCCCAATTTAATTTTAAAAAAAGTCGACATATTGTGAGAAAAAGCCTGCTTTTAGTTATTTCTTGTCTGTATTTGTTTTTTAATCTTCATTATTTACTTCAAGTTATTACAGTATACATCTATATAATATATATATTTTTAATTAATTTTGGCCAAAAGGAGCGCATTTACATTTCTTACACACACTTGTTATTTCATATGTTGACCCTGAGGGGGAGCACTTTTAAAACCATCACACAGTCAATGTGAAAAATCCCTCCTTTTTGGGACCACCCTAATTTTGATAGATTTCACCACCAAGGGGTGCAAATGAGACATTCTCTATTAAATGCAATGGTTTTCCGTATTGGGACCATGATTTATGTCCTAACTTGTTCACACCTCCTCATATGGAAGGTACTTTTCCGTGTTGATGTCTCAAGAAGAGTATAAATACAAGAACATGCACACACACACACACACACACACACACACACACACACACACACACACACACACACACACACATTCTTGTATTTCGTACATTATTGAGACCTGAGAAAAATGCCTACCTCTTTAGGACCGCCCTTTCCAGATATATAAACATTAGTATTTACCACATTAATAATATATACATACACAAGTTGGAATTTCACAAAAAAAAGGTCACAATTTCACAAGAAAAACTTAGAATTTTGGCAGTATTACAATAAAAGTCGTAATTTTACTCAACGCAAGTCAAAATTGTACAACAAAAACTGAACATTTTTGTAATATTATGATAAAAGTTGGATTATTACTCAATAACAGTCGCTATTTTACAAAAACATTTTGCCAATATAATAATTGGAATTTTACTTGGCAAAATTATGAAAAAAGTCCTAATTTTACTCCAAAAAATTTCACTATTTTACCAGAACACATTTTACGAGAAAATATTGCAATATTACAGAAACAGAAAGAATATGAGAAATCGTTCCCAATTTAATAAAAAAAAAAGTCGACATATTGTGAGAAAAAGCCTGCTTTTAGTTATTTCTTGTCTGTATTTGTTTTTTAATCTTCATTATTTACTTCAAGTTATTACAGTATACATATATATAATATATTTTTTTTAAATTAATTTTGGCCAAAAGGAGCGCATTTACATTTCTTACACACACTTGTTATTTCATATGTTGACCCTGAGGGGGAGCACTTTTAAAACCATCACACAGTCAATGTGAAAAATCCCTCCTTTTTGGGACCACCCTAATTTTGATAGATTTCACCACCAGGGGTGCAAATGAGACATTCTCTATTAAATGCAATGGTTTTCCGTATTGGGACCATGATTTATGTCCTAACTTGTTCACACCTCCTCATATGGAAGGTACTTTTCCGTGTCGATGTCTCAAGAAGAGTATAAATACAAGAACATGCACACACACACACACACACACACACACACACACACACACACACACACACACACACACACACACACACACTCACACAGGGCCCTCCTTGTATAGGAGCGAGCACAGAAGAGGCTCACATCTCACTTTACCAGAGCGAGCACATTTGCAGGAGGCAATGCTGAGTGCAGACAAAAGCCACATCTGATCAAAGTGGAGGCGATGCATGACACTCGAATTTAAGTTCAAGCAACACGGTGTACATAAAGAGAGAATGAGGTGAGGTTGTGTTACGAGGAAGGGGGGGTCGGGGCCGGGCGTAGCATCGCAGCCATGCACGGGCCAGAGACTGATGGCGAAGGGTTGTCGACGCTGAAAGCGAAAGGAAGATATTTTTATGAGTGGCAGCGAGGAAACGGCGGCAGGGGGGCGGGGGGGGGGCACATGAAGGCATGCCTGTTGAGTGACACAAATGCTGTCCCAGTCAAAGAGAACTCCTGTCTGTCCAGAAGCGTGACAGAAAGCGTCTCCAGATAGCTGATAAGCGCTCTCTCCGAACGACCGTCCATGACCTATTTCAAATTCCTCCGTCGCACGCTCAATGTGGCCCGATATTTTGTAACCCTTGCTGGGTCCGATATACGCTCCCATCACCCCCCCTTCTTCCACTCGCAATGTAACATATCCTCGGTCCACTTATGTCCCCCTACAAAAGGGATCGAATGCACAACAGGCCCCGCTCGGGGACTTTGTGGAAAAGGTTTTGTTCCCCAGTTTTGGAAGAGTAACTTTGGAGGGATAAATTGGTTAAGGTGGAGGAATCTTACTGGTTTCTTTATTATCATGACATTTGTTTTGCTACCACCGCCATACATGTCTGCTAAATAGAATGGAGCTGTATTGTAATTGCCCTTAAAACAGCACTAAGTAACTTTTCAACCCTCATAAAATATTTTCATGATTTTTGGGATGATACAACAATCGTATGAGTTATGTGTAGATATATATATATATATATATATATATATATATATATATATATATATATATATGTATATATATATATATATATATATACACTACCGTTCAAAAGTTTGGGGTCACATTAAAATGTCCTTATTTTTCAATGAAGATAACTTTAAACTAGTCTTAACTTTAAAGAAGTACATTCTATACATTGCTAATGTGGTAAATGACTATTCCAGCTGCAAATGTCTGGTTTTTGGTGCAATATCTACATAGGTGTATAGAGGCCCATTTCCAGCAACTATCACTCCAGTGTTCTAATGGTACAATGTGTTTGCTCATTGGCTCAGAAGGCTAATTGATGATTAGAAAACCCTTGTGCAATCATGTTCACACATCTGAAAACAGTTTAGCTCGTTACAGAAGCTACAAAACTGACCTTCCTTTGAGCAGATTGAGTTTCTGGAGCATCACATTTGTGGGGTCAATCAAACGCTCAAAATGGCCAGAAAAAGAGAACTTTCATCTGAAACGCGACAGTCTACTCTTGTTCTTGGAAATGAAGGCTATTCCACAAAATTGTTTGGGTGACCCCAAACTTTTGAACGGTAGTGTATATATATATATATATATATATATATATATATATATATATATATATATATATATATATATATATATATATACATATATATATATATATATATATATATATATATATATATATATATATATATATATATATATATATATATATATATACATATATATATATATATATATATATATATATATATATATATATATATATATATATATATATATATATATATATATATATATATATATATATATATATACATAGAGGCTATTTCATCCCTACAAGCCAACAGGCTTGTAAGGATGAAATAGCCTCTGTGTTTTTTCCTGACCTAATGTACACTATATTGCCAAAAGTATTTGGCCCCCCTTCCAAATGATCAGAATCAGGTGTGCTAATCACTTAACCCGGCCATAGGTGATTAAAATCAAGCACTTAGGCATGGGGACTGTTTCTACAAACATTTGTGAAAGAATGGGCCGCTCTCAGGAGCTCAGTGATTTCCGACGTGGAACTGTCATAGGATGCCACCTGTGCAACAAATCCAGTCGTGAAACTTCCTCGCTCTTAAATATTCCAAAGTCAACTTTTGGCTTTATTATAAGAAAACGGAAGAGTTTGGGAACAACAGCAACTCAGCCACCAAGTGGTAGGCCACACAAACTGACAGATCCGCTGACAGCGTCCGCTTCTGCACAGTCAGTTGCTACACAGCTCCAAACTTCATGTGACCTTTCAAATAGCCCACGTACAGTACGCAGAGAGCTTCATGGAATGGGTTTCCATGGCTAAGCAGCTGCATCTAAGCCATACATCACCAAGTCCAATGCAAAGCGTTGGATGCAGTGGTGTAAAGCACGTCGCCACTAGACTTTTCTGGAGTGATGAATCACGCTTTTCCATCTGGCAATCTGATGGACGAGTCTGGGTTTGGAGGTTGCCGGGAGAACGGTACATTTCGGACTGCATTGTGCAGAGTGTGAAATTTGGTGGAGGAGGAATTATGGTGTGGGGTTGTTTTTCAGAAGTTGGGCTTGGCCCCTTAGTTGCAGTGAAAGGAACTTTGAATGCTCCAGGATACCAAAACATTTTGGACAATTCCATGCTACCAACCTTGCACAAAGCAAGGTCCATAAAGACATGAATGACAGAGTCTGGTGTGGGTGAACTTGACTGGCCTGCACAGAGTCCTGACCTGAACCCGATAGAACACCTTTGGGATGAATCAGAACAGAGACTGAGAGCCAGTTCTTCTCGACCAACATCAGTTTGTGACCTCACCAATGTGCGTTTGGAAGAATGGTCGAAAATTCCTACTAACACACTCCATAGCTGCAAAATGTGGACCGACATCATATTGAACCTTATGGGTTAGGAATGTGAATATGTGAGTCAAGGCAAGTGGCCAAATACTTTTGGCAATATAGTGTATATTCCGCACTACCCCGGTATTGAGCATTGTATAACGGATAAACCACAGAAACCTTGACACACACACACACACATATATATATATATATATATATATATATATATATATATATATATATATATATATATATATATATATATATATATATATATATATATATATATATATATATATATATATATATATATATATATATATATATATATATATATATATATACATATATACACACACACATGTATATATTGGTAAATACATGTATTTACATGCTTAACAATGCATGTGATCAAGTACTATGATTTTGACAGAGACTCTGGAGTCTTTTCGTGTGCTTCTTTATCTTAAGATTGAATTCTTGGTTTTTTGTTTTTTTGTTTTTTCTCTCTATTTGACATGTACAAAGTAAATGTGGAAAGTTAAGTTAAAGTCAAAGTACCAATGATTGTCACACACACACAGGGTAAGCATAATAAGCTTTTAGCTTCAGCCTATACCTTTTTGGTCAGGAAATGTAATCTGATACTTTTATTTATTTATCTGCTATGCACTTGAAGTGTACTGTTTACATGAACTGATGACCAAATAAAAACCATTGAATTGAATTTAATACATGGACTTGCAACTAGTTGAATGACAGAAAACAAAAATAATAATAAGAAGAACGCCTATGTGCAATTACTGCTGTCTTGGCAGTAGCTGCAAAACAACCAAAGAAACGAAAAGTTTTGTCTCAGGAGACAACAAAAAGAAAAAAGGGGGCTACGTGGGTAAAAGGGCAGTCAAGGATCAACATTGGCCTGGCTTTCACTCGCTGGCATGAGATCAAAGATGAGGAGGGATTTCCGATTGTTCCTGCTAAACTAGTAAGTACCTTCCGATGCTGTGCGTGGTAACGATAAGTAGCCACCAGCTTGTTAGTTCTCAGTTCCACACTGACACGACTAACAAACTCAAAAGTCCTGTACAAAGGAAAAACAATGCAATGACTGCAAACCGCATATTTAAAGTTTGAGTAAAATATGTAGGTTCCTACTGTGGAAAGATCAGTAATACTGAATGATTGTGGTATTTCTCCTGTCACTTTGACAGTACATGCACTTGTCCTCATGGGACATGTGGTCTTCTTCTGGCAAAACACCACCGCTGTGGTCCACTGGCGCCACCAAAATCAACCAAAACTTGAAAACGTACAACAAAATGTGTTTTAAGCACAACCTGTCCAGATATACAGTGGACAGGTGTATAAGGTGGCGCCTGATGAAGGTAGAAAGGTAAGAACACATTAAAAAAATAAGGTAAACATGGGGGGAGGAAGAAAAAAAGGGACATTTCAAACTAAGCTCATATGGTGGGGGTGGGAGGACTCAGTTTGAGATCAGAACAAACAACGAGCAAAGCACATACAGTACAGGCCAAAAGTTTGGACACACCTCATTTCAATGTGTTTTCTTTATTTTCATGACTATTTACATTGTAGATTGTCACTAAACGCATCAAAACTATGACACCTGTGAAGTGAAAACTCTTTCAGGTAACTTTCAAGCTCATCAAGAGAATGCCAAGAGTGTGCAAAACAGTAATCAGAGCAAAGGTGGCTATTTTGAAGAAACTAGAATATAAAACATGTTTTCAGTTATTTCACCTTTTTGTGTTAAGTACATAACTTTACATGTGTTCATTCATAGTTTTGATGCCTTCAGTGACAATCTACAATGTAAATAGTCATTAAAATAAAGAAAAAACGCATTGAATGAGGAGAAGGTGTGCACAAACTTTTGGCCTGTACTATATGTGCCTATTATGATACACAAAACTTGAGACTCGCAACAGGCAAGAGGGGGCGGGCATCCGGCCTGAAGCTGCTGCCACTAGGGGCGCTGTTCCTTTGTCTGCCATACTGCAGGGGGCTGAAGCGACAAAGTCAATTTTCGGTACATCACTTGTCAATAGTGCACAAATAATAGGCTATATACATTAGAAGCTAGAATATCAAACATGGTTTCAGTTATTTCACCTTTTTTTGTTAAGTACGTAACTCCACATGTGTTCATTCATAGTTTTGATGCCTTCAGTGACAATCTACAATGTAAATAGTCATGAAAATAAAGAAAACACATTGAATGAGGAGAAGGTGTGAGACAATCATTGGTACTTTAACTTTATTTTTTCTGTCAAAATGAAAACAATCAATTACATTTCCAGGTGTTTACGGGTCAGAAAAAAATGATGTCGCGGGCCAGATCTGGCCCCCGGGCCTTGAGTTTGACACCGATGGATTAATGCATCTCTACTCCATATACTCCATATCAGTTCATTGAAATTAAAATTTAAATGGCTGCCTTAAAAGCGTTTGGATTATATTAATTACGGCTGTCAAACGATTTAAGTATTTAATCGCGATTAATCACCATTTTTCCATTGTTAATTTACAATTAATCGCAATATAATGCATAGAAGTTATTTGTTGTATAGAAGTTGTTTTTATCTTTAGCAAGTGTACCTTATTAAAATGTACACCCAACGTGGGACTGGATTTTTTTCATTTTGGCAAATGTTTGTTTAATAAACATTGTTTTTTTAACAGCTCAACAGAAAAACAGACACACACGCGCGCGCACACAGGTGCAATACATTTTCCACCTGGGGTCTAATTCAGTCCTTTAGTGCTCTCTCTTTCTCCAATTAATGAACAAATATCCTTTGAAATATGTTCATGTTTTTGTAAGTTATCTTCACAAATTCTCACTCCGTCTCATCACTTGTTTCTCTTTCAGTCTGAGCTGAAAGAGCACAAGCACCCCCTGCCAAGTCGACTGGCGGTGCAATAACCAGGAATCATGTAGAAAAGGGTGTTTACTTTGTGTTTTACTTAATTGGGGGGATAGAAAAGCAAGCCCAAATAAGCAACCACACGCTAAAAAATCATGTGAAAAAAAACACCAAAAACAAACGCAACCACAAACTTACAAACTTTGTAAGCAACTTTAGAAAAAAAAATGCCGACTTGGATACTCCAACTTTCCACAGTAACAGTATGGACTGCAGGGATGCCCAAATTAGGGCCCCCGGGCCAAATTTGGCCTGTCGTGTCATTTCGTTTGGCCAGTCAAAAAAAGTCAGTAGATTTTACCGTAAAAACCTGGCAGCTCAGTCACCAGAAATGTACCGTAACATCATCACTAGTACCATTTTTCCATTTACAGTAATGCACTATAAAAAACTGGGAACATAGATTTCACTGTTAAAAAAGTAGCAGCTCAGTTGCGAGAATTTTGCGGTAAAAATAACAGCGGTACTGTTTTTCAATTCATAATAATGCACTGTAAGAAATTGGCATAGATTTTACGGTAAAAAACTGGATTTTTACCGTTTGTCAGTTTACAGTAATTTGGTGTAAAAACCACCCTGAATTTAATGGTAAAGTTCTAGTGACTGAACTACCGGATGGGCAGCGCCTGAAGAGCTGCAGCCTGCCACCGTAGCCCCCAATCCCTCCCCTCTGTTGCAAGTCTCGAGATGTTGAAATATGTACAGTATATGTGTTTTGCTTTGGAGGTTTTTTCCCACTCCAGACTGGGGCCCTTTAGGAGCCCAGTCTAGTTTGTATTTTTTTTACTCATCCTCCCCCAGCGTTGACCTTTTTCCCATCTTTTACGGGATGCCTTGTGGCAACCCATCAGCGTTCCTGTTCTGTAACCCTGTACACCGTTTGTTTGTCTAATCTTGAACGGGTTTGTGCTGAAAACAAAGTTTCGTTGTACTTGTGCAATGACAATAAACACCCATCTGCCCACCTACCTACCTACCAGTTGTTGTTTTATTGTAAAATCCATAGTTGTTTTGCTTTAAGGTTAACTAATTGTGTTGGAATTTGAGACGCCTAACACTCCACAGTAGTTTTGACTTTTTGACACTATGGAAATGATTTTGGTCGGAAAGCTTGTCCCACGTCCTATAATAAAAACCTCAACGCTTCGAAATGTTGCATCCTCCATAGGTCTAATCTTGGGGAGTAAGGTTTGAAAGTGATCAGATGAAATACCCAGGAGAAGCTGGTCAAAAAACACCTGGTAATGGTGAAAATCTGCAGAAAATTACCTTTTTGATTGTTTAGAGCATTGGTGTCAAAGTCGTTTCCACTAAGGGCCACGTCACGGTTATGTTTGACCCCAGAGGGCCGCTTCTGACAGTGAATACTATTACACAATTATTTAAAACATTTTATTAGTGGATTTTTGAAAAACTAAAATGCCAAAAAAACATGGGAAGTTGCAATAATTTCACCACAAAATGTAGTGTATACTACCGTAAATGGAAAAACAGTACTGCTGTTTTCATGGTAAAAAAAAAAGGCAGCTCAGTTGCCAGAATTTTACTGTAAAATTTACTGCAATTTTACAGTAATATTTTAGCACCTGAGCTGCCAGTTTTTTTTACTTGTTTTTTTTTTTTTTACCGCAAATCAACAACTGTATATTTTCCGGTGTATTACTGTAAATGCCAAAACGACACCAGTTTATTACAGTAAAAAAAAGTACAGATTTTTTCATTTAGAGAAAAATGCTGTAAAAACTGAGGTAAATTTCCCAATGTTGAAATCTATTGCTGCTTTTATATTGCACAATTTAATGGATAACTTGCTTTGAAATCATTATTTTTAGTATTTATTTCTATTTAAAAAACGGTTTTCAATGTTTGATCACATCTTTTTGCATAATTAGACAATATTTAAATTAACATAATTTGCGATTACATAGAGTACATATATATTTTTTCTCCCAAAATAGAAAGAAAGAATACATTTAGTAAGAAAAGTTACAGTACTTTATTGATACATATTTTCAGGTTTTCGAGGGCCAAATAAACAAAGTGGCGGGCCACATCTGACCTGTGGTTTAGAGGTTAAAATTGTACATAAAAGATGCAGAGTTGCATGTTAACTGAATTATGCACAAAACTAAACACTGGTGGTGATGTTTGGCCCCAGGGGGCCGCTTCTAACAGTGAATACTATTATTACAAATTTTTTAAAAGCATTTCATTAGTCGATTTTTTAAAAACTAAAATGTAAAAAAAAATATGGTAAGTTGCAAAAATGTCACTTTAAAATTGAGTGTATAATACTGTAAATGGAAAAACGTACTGTTGTTTTTATGGTAAAAAAAAAAAAAAAAGACAGCTCAGTTGCCAGAATTTTACTGTAAAAGTTAAATTAGATTTTTTACTGTAAATAAAAAAAAAAAAAATTACAGTAATATTTTGGCACCTGAGCTGCCAGTTTTTCTTGTGTTTTTTTCTCCGCAAATCAACAACTTTATATTTTTCAGTGTATTAATGTAAACCCTAAAACGGTCCCACAGTTTATTACAGTAAAAAAAATGTTGTTTTTTTTCATTTAGATAAAAATGCTGTAAAAAAACACAGACATTTCTCAATTTTACCATGAATTTGATGGATAACTTGCTTTGAAATCATTAATATTATTATTAATTTCTATTTAAAAAATGGTTTGAATCAGAGATGTCCGATAAAATCGGCCTGCCGATAGCATCGGCCGATAAATGCTTTAAAATGTAATATCGGAAATTATCGGTATCGTTTTTTTTTATTATCGGTATCGTTGTTTTCTAAATTTATTTGTATTAATTTTTTATTAAATCAACATAAAAAACACAAGATACACTTACAATTAGTACACCAACCCAAAAAACCTTCCTCCCCCATTTACACTCATTCACACTCATTCACACAAAAGGGTTGTTTCTTTCTGTTATTAATATTCTGGTTCCTACATTATATATCAATATATATCAATACAGTCTGCAAGGGATACAGTCCGTAAGCACACATGATTGTGCGTGCTGCTGCTCCACTAATAGTACTAACCTTTAACAGTTCATTTTACTCATTTTCATTAATTACTAGTTTCTATGTAACTGTTTTTATATTGTTTTACTTTCTTTTTTATTCAAGAAAATGTTTTTAATTTATTTATCTTATTTTAGTTTATTAATTTTTTAAAAAAAGAACCTTATCTTCCTCATACCTGGTTGTCCAAATTAGGCACAATAATGTGTTAATTCCACGACTGTGTATATCAGTATCGGTTGATATCGGTATCGGTAATTAAAGAGTTGGACAATATCGGAATATCGGATATCGGCAAAAAGCCATTATCAGACATCCCTAGTTTGAATGTTTGATAATATATTTTTGCATAATTAGACAATATTTAAGTAACATAATTTGCGATTACATGTATTTTTTTTAAATCCCAAAATAGAAATAAATAATACATTTAGTAAGAAAAGTTACAGTACTTTATTGATACATATTATTTCCAGGCTTTCGAGGACCAAATGAAATGAAGTGGCGGGGCCACAATTGATCATTGAGTTTGACACCTGTGGTTTAGAGGTTAAAATTGTACATACAAGAGTTGCATTTCAACTGAATTAGGCACAAGACTAAACACTGGTGGTGCTGTTTGGCCCCAGGGACCTAAAGCCCTTGGAGGTCAAATATTTGCGCTAAAGGAAACTTTAATTAACGCGGTAATAATGAGTTAACTTTGAGAGCCCAAATATTGAGCTTTGAAAAAACCCCGACTTTGGCCATGGTGGGATGGATATCATTGGGTGGGGCTAAAGAGCAAACACACTGTAAGTGGAAGTCTGTCTCGAGATTATTTGTGAATGTCAACAGGCGCAATTTTTTGTAGTCGGGCCGCATTAAACTCCTCGGAGGACGGAAAAGTAGAAAGGCAAGGTGAGGCCAGTGAGAGGACATGGACATAAACATCACAGAGAAAGCCAAAGGCCATGCAAGTAAACAAAATGAAACAATATGATTTCAGCAAAAAGCACAACTGTCCCCTACGGCAGTGTGCAGACGTCTCCGAGCGGAGCCACTAGAAAAAAGTTGCAGATCAGGAAGCAGCTGCAAATAGGTCACACGACCAGACAATAGCATCAACCGAAGACCAGTCGGATCCTCCTGTCCATCACGCGCTGCTTATCTTCACTTCTGCAGCTCTCCTTTGTGGGCCCCTGGCGAGATAAGGCGGAGGAGCACGCGTTCGCGATGACAAAAGAAACTGGAAGAAAATTAAATATTTGTACAAACTGGCCAAGCTGGCTTTGGGAGCAATGAGTTTACTCCAGGGGCGCGATTTGTCCATGTTCTATTCTGGTCGTCCGCAACGGGGCCACAGGTGAAGGAGCCTATCACGGCTGACTTCATTGCAGGCCACAGCACGGGTATGGCTGCCCGGAGGGCCAAACACAAATACAAATATGTTGTTTCAAAAGTGCCTATGCATTTGATAATATATTTATTGAACAAAAATTGTAGATAATGCAGTAAAAAACTGTCAAGTCAGTTGCCATAATTGTATTATAAAATGTTCTGTATTTTACAGCATATTACTGTTAAAACGGTACCACTGTTTTTTGTTTTTTTTTTATTGTTTTTTTCACAGTAGAACTGGATGGATGACTTTGAAAGCATACGTCAAGCAGATACTTAAGTATTAAAGTTAAAAGTTAAAAATCCCAAAGACAAATGGGGAAATTATCCTCTCCATTTGACCCATCCTCTTGTTCCACCTCCTGGGAGGTGATGAGAGCAGTGAGCAGCAGCGGTGGCCCCGCTCGGGAATCATTGTTGGTGATTTAACCCCCAATTCCGACCCTTGATGCTGAGTGCCAAGCAGGGTGGCAATGGGTCCCATTTTTATAGTCTTTGGTATGACTCGGCCGGGGTTTGAACTCATGACCTTCCAGTCTCGGGGCGGACACTCCAACCACAAGGCCACTGAGCAGGTTTTTGTTTTTGTTTTAACAAAACAAAATGTTTGGAATGTACAGTACAGGCCAACCGTTTGGACACACCTTCTCCTCATTCAATGTGTTTTCTTTATTTTCATGACTATTTACATTGTAGATTGTCACTGTCATGATCCGTGGCTTGGATCATGTTTTTGTTCTGTTCTGTTAGTTTTGGACTCTTTTAGTTCCTGTTTGACACCTGAGTTTGGTTTGGTTGCCATAACTACTTATTCTTTTCACCTGCCTCTGGTTAGTGGTCCCTGCACGCTCAGCTGCGGTCAACCACTAATCAGAGAGCTATTTAGTCACCTTGCTCTCCACGCTCAGTCTGGCGTCATTTGTTTGCCTCATGCCTTGCCACGTAAGTCGTGTATGTTTCCTGCCCTAAGTTTTTGCCTTAGCTTCTGCGTGCGATAGGCACGCTTGCCTTTGTTTTGTTAGTTGGATAATTAAATCATGTTTTTACCTGCACGCCTTGTCCAGAGTAGTCCGTTTGCATCCTGGGTAAACAAACCTCGCAGCAAGCTGCGACCCCTCGCACGTGACAGTCACTGAAGGCATCAAAACTATGAATGAGAGTGGAGTTATGTACTTAACAAAAAAATTTGAAATAACTCAAAACATGTTTCATATTCTAGTTTCTTCAAAATAGCCACGCCTTTGCTCTGATTACTGCTTTGCACACTCTTGGCATTCTCTCGATGAGCTTCAAGCATACCTGTGAAGTGAAAACCATTTCAGGTGACGACCTCTGGAAGCTCATCGAGAGAATGCCAAGAGTGTGCAAAGCAGTAATCACAGCAAAGGGTGGCTATTTTGAAGAAACTAAATATAAAACATGTTTTTAGTTATTTCACCTTTTTTTGTTAGATACATAACTCCACATGTGTTCATTCATAGTTTTGATGCCTTCAGTGACAATTTACAATGTCAATAGTCATGAAAATACAGAAAACGTATTGAATGAGAAGATGGGTCCAAACTTTTGGCCTGTACTGTATATTTGTTGTTCTGTTTGTATTTGTTTATTTAATATTAAAGTTGTATAGGCACAACTGCACGCATATATGATTTTTTATGTGAAAGTGGAGATAACTAGAAAGATAAAGTACTTTGACGCATCTTATTTCCGTGGGCCATACAAGATGATGTGGCAGGCCAGATTTGGCCCCCGGGTCTTGAGTTGGAAATCTGTGCTTTATGAGTAAAAAAGTAACAAAATATACGTCCAAATAATTACTCGAGTATGAATAAGTATTGAGTGAAAAAAGAACTCAAGTACTGAGTAACTTCTGATTTTTTTTCACCGTAGTTGGGGTGTGTGAGAGCTGAGAGGCTCAAAATATGCACATTTTGCAGTCACTTATGATGTTATACCAAGGCTAATGTTAGCTTATGCGCAGCTAAAACAAACAAAAAAAAAACCATCTACAACTTATCGCAACATGTTTTCTCTAGTTGAAGATTGAATTTTTGTAGGCAGAAATGTTAACATTTCTACTGACTGGGAATGTAACAATAAACAGTACTAATGATAACCGTGATATGACTCCTGGCGGTTAGTATTACCGTATTAAAAGTTTAATTATCGAAAAAACGTGATTGATAATCACACTTTCATAAAATTACGGACCAACGAGCGTTAGCTGGCTTAAATGTTAACATGAAAGCAAGAGGCATTAATGGCTTTCCCCGTTAAGAAACATCATAGCCAAATCTAAACTTGTATAAACACATTACTGTCTAAATAACTAAGATGCAGTATTCACGTTGAACAGTGATCGATTTATAGTCGACAGTGTCTAGTTGACACGGGCGTAGATGTTTTCCACACGAAGAAAACTCGCAATATGTCACATAAACTGGAACTGAAGTGGAGACATCACCCAATTTGCATTTATAAAAAAAAAACTAGGGATGTCCGATATTCCGATATTGTCCAACTCTTAATTACCGATACCGATATAAACCGATACCGATATATACAGTCGTGGAACTAACACATTATTATGCCTAATTTGGACAACCAGGTATGGTGAAGATAAGGTCCTTTTGAAAAATAATAATAAAATAATATAAATAAATTAAAAACATTTTCTTGAATAAAAAAAAACAAGTAAAACAATATAGAAACAGTTACATAGAAACTAGTCATTAATGAAAATGAGTAAAATTAACTGTTAAAGGTTAGTACTATTAGTGGACCAACCATGTGTGCTTACGGACTGTATCCCTTGCAGACTGTATTGATCTATATTGATGTATAATGTAGGAACCAGAATCTTAATAACAAAAAGAAAAAAAAAAAAAAAGAAAAAAAATAACAGAAAGAAACAACCCTTTTGTGTGAATGAGTGTGAATGAGTGTGCATGGGGAGGGGGTTTTTTTTGGGTTGGCGCGCTAATTGTAAGTGTATCTTGTGTTTTCTTTGTTGATTTAATAAAAATAAAAAAAACGAATAAAAAAAAAACGATACCAATAATTAAAAAAAACGATACCGATCATTTCCGATATTACATTTTAAAGCATTTATCGGCCGATAATATCGGCAGGTCAATATTATCGGACATCTCTAAAAAAAACATTCGAAAATGTTTACAAATAAAATGAAAGATAAACATATTTAACTACAAAAAATAAAATTAAATGGCTCTTATGAAGCAAGAACAATATTTAAAGTTTCTTTGGGAAAGACAATTCACCCAACTGCCACACTGGTTTAAGTGTAGCTCAAAGATGTAGATACTGGGTTTTACTATGTAAAGCGCTTTGAGTCCACAGAGAAAAGTGCCATATAAATATAGCTCACTTTATTGAAAACCTGGAAGCCCATTTGTCAAAGATTTACAGAAAATCCGGGTTTTTTTTGGTACAGTTTTTCAATTTACAGTAATTTGGTGTAAAAACCACCATACAGTTTATGGTAAAAATCTGTTTTCTATGGAAAAGGCTAATCTTTGCCCACATCCTATAATAAAAACCTAATAAACACTTCGAAATTTAGATGTCTAATCTGTTTGGGTTAAGTTTGAAAGCGAGCAAATGAAAAATCTAGGAGGAACTGGTTATGGAACAACACCTGGAAATGGGGAAAATCTGCAGAAAGTGACTTTTTTGTTGTGGTTTTGAGGTTACAAATGTACATAAAAGATACAGAGATGCATGTTAACTGAATTAGGCACACAACTGTGACAATCTTTATTACATTATAATTAATTATTGCCGCTATTAGGCTAAATTCCTCACTCGTACCTTTACCTTGCATGGTAAAAAAAAAATGTTTGAGCACCCCTGCTCTAGCTTTTAAGCAGTTTCTGTTTTAGACCAGTTGACCCCCCCACTTCTCTTTTTTGCCCTCAGGAGAGGTCACCAGATAATCCCTGGAGAGATACCAGTCCGTAGGAGGTGCTGGCTGTTCTAAATCATGACCTGAGGACACATACCTATGAGCATACGTATATTTGAAGGCAAAACAATTGGGCACCCCTGATTTAGAGTCTTCAATTAACAGTACCTAACATGTTTTTGAAGTATGGGAGGGAGCTGAAGTACTTGGCAAAAACCCTATGCACGCACAGGTGATGCCCAAACAGAGATCTCAATCTCCTGACTTTAAGGACAACATTCTAACTACTCAATGTGAGGAATTGGAATTTTTTACATTTGGCCATTTTTGTTTATCCCAACATCAAAGGAATGCATTAATCATTGATTGTATTCACACCATTTATAAATCAAACATATTTTTATTTTTTTTATATGACATCCTTTTCCAGGAATATTCTTTCACTTTAACACACAATTTCGATTCTTGTCCAGCCGTCCACTAAAAAACACAATTATTTGGAGACCATCTATTTAAGCAGAGTGTTTTTCTACAATATTTCAGAATGTGTCTTCATGGGAATGTCTGCCAATTATCCAGAAGAACATTTTAAGGATCAGACGTTATGGATGTTGGACTTGCTTCAATACCATCTCGGTTTGACACATTTGGAGTAGTTAATCCACACCAAAACAAACCAGGAATGCCATTTTGGTCGAGAAAAACAAACTTTATCAATGTATGCCATAATTATTCATGGAAGACTGTGCAGGTTCGGGTGTGCTAGTCACTTATGAGCTCATGAGCTATATGATATGATGAATGAAGTGCAAATTAACTGTCATCAGAGGAGAACCTATTAAAATTGTGTACAAAATATTTACAAAGTGTAATATTGGAAAAAGGCTTTTGGATAAGACCGTGAGGAGTAGCAGATGGCGTGCAAACGTGTGGTACTGGCTTGGCATGCAAAATACCTTTTTGGGCAAGTGAAAGGGGTTTGTTTTCAAAACTCCTTTCATCGATCCAAAGAACTTATTAAAAATGATAAGCAACAATACCTGTTTTTGCAAGACTCTTGTAATTAGGCCCTAAGACTAGGACGGCTACAGGAACACTGTAGTGTAATGGCGCAGGGACCAGACTGAAAGAAGCTGTCACTGCCTCATTTCGGCGCTTAATCAATGCAAACTCAGCCACCTGCAAGTGCTTGAGGGTGATATTGGCAGGTAACGTCTTGTAGGTAGAACGCCACCAGCAGTTCTCCAACACCGCACATACAATTTTAGCGCTCGCCACAACAACAACACAGCAATAACACCGCTTCCTCATTCAATAAAACCAATTTTAATTTGTTTTAATCAGCCCCTTTTAAGGAATTTTGCCTATTGTTCACAATCCTTATGTAAGACAAGAACACGTTTTTTTTCGGTTTTTTTATGCATTCTAACTCGTAAATAAACATTATCAAGAGTCAACTAACAACGGAGCTCTATTTCGCTTCTAAAGCGCCCAAAAAAAGCTCCAAAAACTTACATCAACATTTTATTTACATGCTGTAAGTATATATTTATAATATTCATAATAACATGCAATATTTACATATCTTGCTAATTTTAAGCATTCAGCGGCGTATTCGTTTCCCAAACGCACCGCAACCTTGGCTTTTCCCTTCAACAGCAACAACTAATAATCATGCAGACTTCATAAGAAACAACGACGACGACTCTGGGACAAATAATGATCCAGAACTTTGTATTTTTGAGCCTGAATATAAGGAGGATGAGTTACAAGTCTTAGAAGCTGTCTGCTAAACAGAACCAGCTAAGCATCATGTAGCAGTATTGCTATGTGCTGAACAAGACATACAAACTACAAACATAATAAAATAATCACATACTGGACAATGTCTGCTTTCACTGTGGGATGCTGACTAATGGGATGTTTATATCTTCCTGTTTAGATGAAGGATTAATCACAGTACTCACAAAGGGTTAAAACAAGGTATTTTCGGGTCTTTCTCGCCATCTCCGGGTATAAGTTGGCTATCAAAGTTGATCAACTTCTCGGTTTATGACCACAATCTTCTACAATCCAAGTGAGAGGCATTTATAACCTAGAATTAACTTTTACTAATTTATTGGCGATGCAGCAGCTCACCGGCTATATATGTCAATATAGCTGCATAAGCTATGTTAGCTTTTTTTTTTATCTTTGTCTGTGTTAGTGCTTATTAAAACAATATTGCAAATACTTGGATTTTAATTTTTAATTTTTAGAAAGCTTAATGGGCAGAAGAGTGTACTCCCATTAGCTGTATTGTTAGTCACTTGTCGTATCTTAGGACAAGTAAAATATAACAAGAATATAAACATGAACAAGGGGTAGATTTCTTTTAAAATCAGGGAGTATTATCGCCACAATTTCAACCACTTTCACTCTCGAGGGCGCCACTGATTTTTTAACAAGGCACTTACTGGAATTTAAATCTATACCTGTGGCCCCACAAAAAGTAGACTTTTAAATAACCAGTATTGATAACTGATGTATTTGACAAAAATAAATTAGTAAAAATTGTAAAAAAAAAATAGATTGATTTATTTGCCATTTATCGTTCATCGTTCAGGTTTCTGTGCGGTTTCAAAATAAATAATGTATTCTTGAGAAACGTTTGTTTTGTTTTCCATGTAATCTTTTAATATGACATTGTTGTCCGAATAAAGATTACAAAAAAGAAAACCATAGTAACAGTGGCGGCGTGCAAGAACATAACTGCTGTAAACCAAGTACAGAAGAAGTTAACTTACCTTCGTGCATTGCGTGTCTTCCTAAACCGGGTGTCAGCAACCCGCGGCTCTATTTAGTGCCGCCCTAGTGGCTCCCTGGACCTCAAATTTTTGTGAAAATGGAAAAAGATGAACAAAAATAACATATTTGGTGTTTTAATATATTTTCTGTAGGAGAACAAACGTGACACAAACCTTCCTAATTGTTAGAAATCCCACTTTTTATATTATAAATGCTTCACTGATGAGAGTATTTGGCAAGCAATGTTTTGTCCTACTAATTTCAGCGATCCTTGAACTCATCGTAGTTTGTTTAAATGTACAACTTTCTCCGATGCTGCCACATAAAAACGTGTTTTATGCCACTCCTTCTTTGTCTCATTTTGTCCAGCAAACGTTTTATACTGTGCGTGAATGCACAAATGTGAGCTTTGTTGATTTTATTGATTTACTGGAGTGCTTATCGGGCATATTTGGTCATTCCATGACCGCAAGCTAATTGATGCTAACATGCTATTTAGGCTAGCTGTATGTACATATTGCATCATTATGTCTCGTTTGTAGCTATATTTGAGCTCATTTCATTTCCTTTACTTATGTCCTTTGTGTATTTAATTTATATTTGCATGCCTCTTGACACATTATCTGTATGTAATATTGGCTGCATGTCTGATAGTTGTTTGTGTGCCATGTTGTTCCAGACCACAGCAAACGTTACCCAGCTTGCAAAGATTGTAATAAATCCATTAGAAGATGACAGCCTGCCGTTTCCTTCAACTTGGACACACACATCTATTCCAGTAAGTTATCTCATCCTGTGAGATGCCTCCGTTTTACCTACTCAGTGGCCTAGTGGTTAGATCGTCCACCCTGAGATCGGTAGGTTGTGAGTTCAATCCCCGGCCGAGTCATACCAAAGACTATAAAAATGGGACCCATTACCTCCCTGCTTCGCACTCAGCATCAAGGGTTGGAATTGGGGGTTAAATCACCAAAAATGATTCCCGGGCACCCACTGCTCCCCTCACCTTCCAGGGGGTGAACAAGGGGATGGGTCAAATGCAGAGGACACATTTCACCACACCTAGTGTGTGTGTGACAATCATTGGTACTTTAACTTTAACTTATCAAAAATGTCCGATGTTGCAAAAATGTGTAGAATAAAAATTTAAATGCAGCATTTCTGCCAACGAAGATTTGCGTCAACCTGCGACACATAGTAATTTTGATAGTAAGCTAATATAGACACTTACATCATGTGTTGCTTCATTATAACACTTACACTATATAAGGCTTTTAATTGTTTTGGGCTCCAGACAGATACCATTTTTTGTATTTTTGGTCCAATATGGCTCTTTCAACATTTTGGGTTGCCGACCCCTGTCCTAAACTGACCGTGTTGTGACAATGCACCGAAAATTTGGCCGTCGAAAATAGACTTTGCTCTCCGAAACCGGATGTTGTGATGAAGTATCTGCGGAGCCCCTAAAGGGACTTGGATGTTTTGAGAGATCTCGCAATACTTTTTGCGAGATCTCGCAAAAGGTTTTTTTTCCTATGTCAGGGAACCGGAAGTAAAACAGACACAGCGATGGAGGAGCGGGAGCCTACCCATCATCTGTGCTCTGTTGTGGGACCATAATACGATTTGATGTCTTTACATGTTAGGCCAATACTAAAATAGAAATCAATAAACTTCTCCCATGGATGATGGGTAGGCTCCTCCATCGCTGTGTCTGTTTTACTTCCGGTTCACTGACATAGGAAAAATACCTTTTGCGAGATCTCGTAAAAAGTATTGTTTTCGCAAAACATTTTTTTCCCTCCATGTCCCTTTAGGGGCTCCGTAAGTATCCACTTCTGCTGGCGGATCGCATTCAGGTCGCATTGCCGTTTATACTGAAGTCACATTTGAAAAAATCAGATTCCATTCGGATTCAGGACTACCTCCTGATGTGGCCTGAATCTGATGCGAAAGTATTAGATTTGAAGCACTTTGATCCATTGATACTGGCAAAAAAAAAGTCAGATCTGTGCCACTTGAGGGCAAACAAATCAGATTTGGTGTGCAGTGTAAACGGTTATGGGCATATTTTGATGACACTTTCAGGAAATGTTATACATGGGATTGGGAGATTATTCACTATTAAGGGACAGGTGTGTTGTCTCTGAGTTTATTTTCTTTGTTTTATTGTCTTAACACTGCAGGAATACGACCTCACTTCAACATAAATGCAGTTTGGATTGATGCACGAGGCCAATGGAGAATAATACACACTTGAGGAGCCAACCCAGGTCACCTTGTTGTTTTACCATCAGCGCCTCCCATAATCATCCATATGTGGTGAAAGCTGATAAAGGCCAAGAACGGTAGAACTGAGGCAAACAAACAGGAGGAAGTGGGACTCCCCGATGTCAGATTTGCTTTAGAACAGATGAGATAAGACGCTCCCTCGAGTGATATGAACTGGAGCTCAGACATGGGGGCTGTACGGAGAACCCTCCTCCAAAAGCAAAACAAGGCAAATATGAGCTAATGGATTGTAATGCTCCGACTTAATGTGCTTTACTGTACCCGTGAGTCTTCTATTTATAACACATCCACAGTTCCTTCCGTAAAGTACATAATTGCAATCATAAATAACCACTTACGATGCAGCATTGTGGTTACCCAACCTAAACAATTATTTTCATATTTTTTTTTATATGATGTTGCTTTTGTTGACGATTTCGAGTGTTATTCTGCATTTCTAACACTTAAATCGATGCATTAAATACATCCATTAAAACTTGTATAAGCTGTGTTAAGTTTTGCAGCTCCAGACGAGTTTTCTTAAATGGGATAAGGGGCAAAAAAGCTGTTTTGATAATAAATGTTCCCGACCCCTTGTCTAAATAACGGATGGGTGCGGTCTATTTTCTGGTTGCCCCTGGAGCAGGGGTCTCAAACTCAATTTACCTGGGGGCTGCTGGAGGTAGTAGGGTCGAAGTATTCACTTCAGAATCATGTTTTTTTTTTTTACCACCTTACTAAATTTCTTACCTACTCCTACCTGCAGCTTTAGTGAGTCTGACCTATGGTAATCTAATTTGTAATTATCGGATTGTTTTAGGTGGCTAGCAATGCAGCTAATGGTAGCCATCCATTAAATGCCTTTAAATCAATTTAAAATGCATCCAAAAACTGAAGACAATACATCATTTACGTTCTGTAACCTGTATAATAACCAAGTTGTAAGTATATTGTTATTGTAAGAGCGAATACCGAGGTTCTGTTTTTCTAACGAAGTAACACATCGCCATGCTACGGCATTAGGGCGGTATAGCTCGGTTGGTAGAGTGGCCGTGCCAGCAACTTGAGGGTTTCAGGTTCGATCCTAGTCACTGCCTTTGTGTCCTTGGGCAAGACACTTTACCCACCTGCTCTCAGTGTCACCCACACTGGTTTAAATGTAACTTAGAAATTGTGTTTCACCATGTGAAAGCGCTTTGAGTCACTAGAGAAAAGCGCTATATAAATATAATTCCCTTCACACTTCATTAGACGTAAGCTAGCGTCTGTGTCAGCAGCTGTATGGCTTTTAAGTTTGGAATGCACAACACAATTTGATAGGACACCAGTCTGTACTGAGTGAAAAACATGAACAATCATCCTGCAGTATCTGTAAAGTATTAGCCGACATTTTATGTTTTGTTTGTACACATCTAACTCGACAGTGTACGTAGTTGTAATAAAAAGCAAGACGTTCTGCATGTGTCGTGATCAATATCACAGTGACTCACTCGATGGACGATTGGTCCAGCTGGCCGGGGAAGTTTTTTTTCCCAGTTGATTTTGGGGAAGCACACCATATTTGGCGGCATAGCTTCGAGCTGTGGCCTTAGTCGTGCCCACTTTAAGTCTAAGTCGCGTCCACTTAAAGACGGGTGACGACGAAGCTGGAGAGACAATACAAAACGCGGAAATCAGAAATAAATAAAAAAGTACAGCTGAAAATAAGTTAGGGTTAGGGTTAGGTTTTAGTCAGGGTTAGGCTTGCATATACAAACGTTTGTATGTAATCAGGCAAAAAAGCAATACATTCAACAACCGAAATAATGACAACCAGGTGCGTTGCATTAGCCATCTTGGAATACGCTACAAATCAAGTGTCCACTCTCGTGTTTTCAGTGCCACTGTGGGTATGTCTTAAAGACCCAGTTCACTTCTGTTGTCGTCAATTTAGAGTGGGTTACAACTTAGAGTGGACTTGACTTGAAGTGTCAAGTCATGCCGGTCCTGACACTCCCGGTTTCAGTCTGCTACAACGTTTCACCCTCTCTTCGTGCTTGCTTCTGGAAGCAGTAGTTCATCCTCCATATACTCAGCTTCAAAAAGTGTATTTTTTCTGGTGGGATTCAAAATTGCCATTATATTAGAGCTGTTCCGATCATGGGATGGGATCGGGGGCTGATATCTGCCTTTTTTAATCGATTGGCGATCGACTGATGAGCTGCCGACCTTTACCACAGCCGTGTCCCAGTGGCTGACGATTGTACTCAAGTGAAAGATCCCCTCAAAATGGATCCACGCTCAGGGAGACACAATTACATTTCCATATTCTTTGTTACACACATGCAAAAACTGAATGAATTCCACGAGGGTGCATGTCTTGTCAGAACACCGTCTGAAATTTGAATGAACGCGGTGTCTATCCACGGTGCGAAGCCGCTTCTAAGATATAAATCCTCACCACCATGGCGGAAAAAAGAACTGAGAACTATGTTTCTTCCAAGTGGCATTATCACTGGAGGATGAGACCTTGTAGAGCACGGGGCCAAACGTTTCTACTACAGAGGGCCCTTGTTGAATGATCTGAAAACGAGTGTTAATCAAAAAGATGTCCTTTTTATTCAAAACATAAACCTTAGGCTGAGGTCTGTCATAGTAGAAAAATAAATAAATAAAATATACTGCAAAAGAAAGGACTCATAAAACCTGATGAAAAATACATTTAGATAGTTATGCAGCGCTAAAAAAGATAGTCTAACTAAATTAATATTTTATTTTTTTTACTAAAATTTTAATTAAATAAAAATGTAGTCCTATTTTTTAGCACTTGGAGAAAATTCTCTCTGACTTTAGCTTCAGACTTCTTCTTAATTGATATAGTCATTAATGCCACAACAGGTGGAAAAGTGGATTACACCTGAGTATGTTGGGGCCCATACGCTCCCACAGATATTTTTTGGCCGCCCTCTAGAGGTCGCTCGTGGCTCAACTTTATGGTTAAGAAACATCGGACTCGAGGAAAAGGAATGGCTCAGCATGCTACACACATACAGACAGCAGGACAACACAAGAAGCTAACCGCTAAAGCTTTGATGCAAAGTAGGCGTGATCGATCCAGATACCGAGTTAACCGTTGATAACTAGCGTAGATTTAATTGATTAAATCACTTTTTTAAATGTATTATTTGAAAATATTTTTTTAATTGTTTTTTTAGTTATTGTTTACAAAATCATGGAGTAGGACTCCAGATAGAGGAACTATTTTGAGGGCTGAACCCAACTAATTTCAGTGAAAGCTAATAGTAGTTTTTGCTTTTGTTTACTTGCCACATAAAATTGTATGGAACATTAAATACCAAAAGTTTAAAAAAACAAACATAATCTGCTTTACAACAATACTAGCCAATTCTAAATAGAGTTATTCATAAATGTTAAATGTTTTATTTAAATATTTGTTAATAAATAAATAATTGTTTATTTAATAAATACAAATTATTATTAAAATTGTACATATATATATATTTTTTTCACATTTATAGTTATTAATAAACATGTGTTATTTGTTTACTTTATTTACTTGCTATAAAACTTTTTCAGTTTTGTAATCTGTTGCCAAAGTATCGGATCGGTACTCGAAATCGAACCGTGATCTGAGGCCAAAATATTGATAAGCACATCCGGTCATAATATATTTAACTTTTAGCCGCCCATGGTTGTGCGCCACAATTACACTAAACATACTAGGAGTCAAATGTATTGTACGTACAAATTCACATATATACTCACATACACAGGTACCTACGCTCCCACATACAGGTATATACACAAATAGAGTATATACCTACATACTCAAAGTTCGTACATCCACACGCACATTCACTATTCAAACATACATATACACATACTGTACATATACATTCACTGTACAAACATACATATACACAAACTGTACATATACAAGTACATATACACTACCGTTCAAAAGTTTGGGGTCACATTAAAATGTCCTTATTTTTCAATGAAGATAACTTTAAACTAGTCTTAACTTTAAAGAAGTACATTCTATACATTGCTAATGTGGTAAATGACTATTCCAGCTGCAAATGTCTGGTTTTTGGTGCAATATCTACATAGGTGTATAGAGGCCCATTTCCAGCAACTATCACTCCAGTGTTCTAATGGTACAATGTGTTTGCTCATTGGCTCAGAAGGCTAATTGATGATTAGAAAACCCTTGTGCAATCATGTTCACACATCTGAAAACAGTTTAGCTCGTTACAGAAGCTACAAAACTGACCTTCCTTTGAGCAGATTGAGTTTCTGGAGCATCACATTTGTGGGGTCAATCAAACGCTCAAAATGGCCAGAAAAAGAGAACTTTCATCTGAAACGCGACAGTCTATTCTTGTTCTTAGAAATGAAGGCTATTCCACAAAATTGTTTGGGTGACCCCAAACTTTTGAACGGTAGTGTACATACATACACTCATTCATATAATCACGTTTCATCAAACATATATTAATGTTGTTGCCGTAGGGGAAACTGGGTAACACAGCACACAGTCACATGCAAAACCTATTGTTACTATAACAATCTACAAGGTTAATATAATTGGCTTCTCTTTCTTCCCCTCCATTTATCTGCTCTTTTGTATTTCAAGTTATCATTACATATATGTATTGTTGCATTTGAAACAATTGTATTGTTGATAGAGGTAAATTATTGGTATTATTCATTATCAATAGTGCTGTTTCTATTGGTATTTGTATTGCTCCATTTTTAGTGTAATAATGCTTGTCATTTCTGTATTATTAATATTTATTTTATTAACTGCTTCGTTGCTACCACTTTTACCATCATATTTGTACATATCCTATTTGCTGATGTTGTTCTGTTTTTGTTGTTGTTGTTATTGTTCTGTTTGCTGTTGTTGCGGTCTCTCTGTCTTATCCCTCTCTTGTCCCCGCAATTTCCCCCTCTGTCTTCCTTTTTTTCTCTTTCTATCCCCTGCTGCTTCGGCCCGGCTGCACCAAATAATAATATAAATCCATTTAATAAAGTCGAATACAAAAAAGGCAACGAGAGACACTTCTCTTTAGTAAAGTAAATGTGTACAGCCGATATGGGCATCTACATCTACTATAGGATTTGCCTGGGTAGCTGGACAAAAATAAATAAATACATAAAAATAAAATACAATTAAATTAAAATAAAATAAAATAAAATAAAATAAAATAAAATAAAATAAAATAAAATAATAGGTTAAGGAGCTTGCCACAAAAGTTGAGACCCCTGTCCTAGACGAAGGAAGTGGCGCTACTATTTAAACCAGCCCAACATGCAACTTTATCCAACAATTTTCGGAACTTCCTTTGCTCTACGATCGATTTTGTGGCAGAGCTATCTTCACAGACTCGGATTGTCGGGCTGCATTTATGTGAGCACAAATGTGTGCGTAAACACAGCACACCCAGCTACAAAGGAAATCAATTAACTGGAAAAAAGAGGCTGCCGGCCATTCTGACACAGCCTCCATCCCTTCATCTCTCACCTGGGATTACGGGCCCGACAAATCCCAAACACCGACTCAAGATGGCCGAGTTGGCGGTTGCACATTTTGATTTGGTTCCATAAAAACCCACGTCTGCGTCCTCCTTATTCTTTAAAACAATACAGCTGAGGAAGACTGCCCACTATTGCCTTTGTTGTGCATGTGTGTGCGTGTGGGCAAGTGTGCACAACTCTCGCGCCCATCCGCTCGCCGCTGTACGGTAGGCGGCGGTTTGCCCGCGATAACATGCGCGCACCCCGCCTGTGCACCAGTGCACGTGTGGGCGGGATGATCCTTTCTGCAGACTGCACTTCTAACAGAATTGGAAAGAATAAATCAAGCAATTGCAGCAAAGGGGGTGGGAGCTTTTTCATAGCTGGAAGTTCTGGAGAGCCTGATGATGACCGCGTTTTGAACCAATGCTGTAAATACATCGACCGGATGGTTTCCGTAAAATGGAACCATACGTGCGAGCAAAGAGACTCATAGGCTTCATGTTTAGCCAGCAATGGAATCCTTCAAAAGTTTATTACATACACTCAACAATGAAATACATCCTTTCACAGCTTTGCCTGGTGTTAATTGTATTTCTTCCCCAACAATGTTGCACATTTCATGAGATCCTAAAATCAATGCAGGTTTTATCAGGCTTTTAGTGGCCTTAAAAATAGGTATTTTGTGGTCCAATTTTGGTATTTAATACTATTTATTAATATTAGACTGCTGAATTCAACCAACTTCACTCTGAACCTAAGGTGTACTTAGTATGTTTACATGGATTTTTGACACATTTAATATAAAGTCGTCATTTGTAGTATTTTTTTGTTTCCGTGTTTAATTATGTTGTTGTTTGTTATGTAATATGTATGTTATCAATACACCAAAAAATGCCTATATCAGGGGTGTCAATACGTTTTGACTTGGGGGCCGCATTGGCCTACAAAAATGTGGTCGAGGGCTGAAAGCCAACTACATGTAAATAAACTACACAATAAATATATATATATATATATATATATATATATATATATATATATATATATATATATATATATATATATATATATATACACTACCGTTCAAAAGTTTGGGGTCACCCAAACAATTTTGTGGAATAGCCTTCATTTCTAAGAACAAGAATAGACTGTCGAGTTTCAGATGAAAGTTCTCTTTTTCTGGCCATTTTGAGCGTTTAATTGACCCCACAAATGTGATGTTCCAGAAACTCAATCTGCTCAAAGGAAGGTCAGTTTTGTAGCTTCTGTAACGAGATAAACTGTTTTCAGATGTGTGAACATGATTGCCCAAGGGTTATCTAATCATCAATTAGCCTTCTGAGCCAATGAGCAAACACATTTTATCATTAGAACACTGGAGTGATAGTTGCTGGAAATGGGCCTCTATACACCTATGTAGATATTGCACCAAAAACCAGACATTTGCAGCTAGAATAGTCATTTACCACATTAGCAATGTATAGAGTGTATTTCTTTAAAGTTAAGACTAGTTTAAAGTTATCTTCATTGAAAAGTACAGTGCTTTTCCTTCAAAAATAAGGACATTTAAATGTGACCCCAAACTTTTGAACGGTAGTGTATATATATATATATATATATATATATATATATATATATATATATATATATATATATATGTGTGTGTGTGTGTGTGTGTGTGTGTGTGTGTGTGTGTGTGTGTGTGTGTGTATGAACTAAAATTTAGCTGTTTGGCCTCAATACCTAGCAAGGAGGAGAAAAGGTGATGCCTTTAATCCCAGTAACACCATGCCTACCGTCAAGCATGGTGGTGGTAGTATTATGATCTGGGCCTGTTTTGCTGCCAATGGAACTGGTGCTTTACAGAGAGTAAATGGGACAATGAAAAAGGAGGATTACCTCAAAAATTCTTCAGGACAACTTAAAAATATCAGCGTGGAGGTTGGGTCTTGGGCATAATTGGGTTTTCCAACAGGACAATGACCCCTAACACACGTCAAAAGGGGCAAAGGAATGGCTAAATCAGGCTAGAATTAAGGTTTCAGAATGGCCTTCCCAAAGTCCTGACTTAAACATGTGGACAATGCTGAAGAAACAAGTCCATGTCAGAAAATCAACAAATTTAGCTGAACTGCACCAATTTTGTCAAGAGGAGTGCTTAAAAATTCAAGCAGAAGCTTGCCAGAAACTCGTGGATGGCTACCAAAAGCGATTTATTGCAGTGAAACTTGCCAAGGGACATGTAACCACATATTAACATTGCTGTATGTATACTTTTGACCCAGCAGATTTGCTCACATTTTCAGAAGACCCATAAATTCATAAAAGAACCAAACTTCATGAATGTTTTTTGTGACCAACAAGTATGTGCTCCAATCACTCAATCGCAAAAAAATAAGAGTTGTAGTGTGTGTATATATATATATATATATATATATATATATATATATATATATATATATATATATATATATATATATATATATATATATATATATATATATGTATATATATATATATATACATATATATATATATATATATATATATATATATATATATATATATATATATATATATATATATATATATATATATATATATATATATATACACAATCCCTCAATCCTCAGGAGAAAATCTCCTGAGGATTGAGGAAATCCCTCATGAAACAGGCCTGTAGAGATGAAATAGTCTTGTGATTTTTTCCCACACATACATATATATATATATATATATATATATATATATATATATATATATATATATATATATATATATATATATATATATATATATATATATATATATATATATATATATATATATATATATATATATATATAGTAAATTATTGTAAACTCAAGACAGCCATGACATTATGTTCTTCACAAATGCATGTAAACTTTTGAACATGACTGTATATATGTATATATACAAATATATGTATATATTATATTAATATAATGGATATATAATTAATGATTAATATAATTGGATAATAAGAGTATGTGGAAGTTCGACTTCAGTGACAACCTCCTTAAAGTTGTGTAATCAATCAGAAATATCAAGCAGCTAAAATGCGGCAAACATGGATAAGTGCGGAGAGTGTTTTGCATTTTTCCCATCATGGTTGGTAATGGATTTAATTGGGTGTAATTTAGAATTTTGTTATGATGCCTAGACGTTTTTTTATTATGTCAATCAAGTTTAGTAAACAGGTTGTGTTTTGTGTGGCCATGTAGTTTTTGTATTTATTTAATTTTCTTATTTTTATATTTTTTTGCACCATGACTAGATAAGATTGTTTGCATTGAGTCATATAATTAAATGCTGTGCATCCTTTCATTCAGAGTATAATTAAAGGTCATTGACCTGAATTACCTGCGATGAGGTGGCGACTTGTCCAGGGTGTACCCCGCCTTCCGCCAGATTGTAGTTGAGATAGGCTCCAGCGCCCCCGCGACCCCGAAGGGAATAAGCGGTAGAAAAATGGATGGATGGATGGATGACCTGAATTACTCATGTTGTGACATAATAGCACCGTCAAATTTGCCAGACCATTAAAATGAACGCAATGTCCCTGTGGATAAGATTCGTTAATAAACTCATGGCTTCCCGCGGGCCAAATTGAAGACGTTGGCGGGCCACACTCGGCACACGGGACATAGTTTGGATATTCCAGGCACATTTGGTCTCCTGAATTGAACAACTGTTGTAATTGTGTGAACATGCGACGGATATACGTTTTAACTTATTTCTGCTCCTTTTCATTCATGTTTTTTAATGATTTATATTAATGGTATGACCATTTTTTTTTTTTAACTTCATTAAATAAGAAAGAATATAATAATAAATAAATAAGTAGCCAGAATCTGCATTTTAAAAATCATTATTTACTTAAATTTACTTAGTTTCCTTTTCCTGATTTATATAGGATTATCATTTGTGGATGATAAAAATCTTAATAATTCATAATGATAATAATTATTATATTTTTATTAGTGGATCTTTTACAGGTTAAGTGTTCCCGGTGTTAAAAAACTGGTGACTCTTCCATTTCGAACTATAATCAAGGGTACTTGAATGCACCTCAGTTACACGCTATAAAACCCAAAAGTGAACCTCCGAAGCTGCCACAAATAATTGTTATATTTTTTAAATTTTAGACCAGTTGATCTGCCGTTTTCTTTTCTCCTTTGCCCCCTCGCCGGGTTATTCCGGTTCCGGTGACCATGGATGATGTGCTGGCTGTCCAGAGTTGGGACCCGGGGTGGACCGCTCGCCTGTGCATCGGTTGGGGACGTCTCTGCGCTACTGACCTGTCTCCGCTCGGGATGGTCTCCTGCTGGCCCCACTATGGACTGGACTCTCACTGTTATGTTGGATCCACTAGGGACTGTACTTAGAGGGGATGTTACCCACATATGTGATCCTCCCCAAAGTTTCTCATAGTCATTCACATCGACGTCCCTTGTGTGGGCTCTGTGCAGAGGATGTTGTTGTGGCTTGTGCAGCCCTTTGAGACTTTTGTGATTTAGGGCTATATAAATAAACATTGATTGATTGATTGATTGATTGAACCATACTTCTATCACCTCATCCTGGTTCCCAAATGTTGGCACTGTGTGTGAGCATGAATGTGAGCTGCTACCAGGGGGAGTTTGCATTTTTCAAGGGAGAATCGGTTTTGTTACACATTCCTATTTCGATCCAACCTTATATTGAACTTTGAAAACTAATGTAATTAAACTGTTATGACATTGTCTTTTATACTGTGACGGGTTTCATTGAATTAAAAAAAAAAAATCTTTACAAAAACCCCGGGCCATGATCATATGGCTCCCGTATGGTTGTGGCTCCAAACAACCACATATAGTGTTTATGCCGACTGCCGGGCCTGGGATTTATAAAGATCCATTTGTTGTATTGTGTTGATCTACAGTCATGATGTGATTACTCACTGTTTTTTTTCTCCCACACTTGTTTACATCATTGACATCCGGCTGAAGACGGTACCTCTCATTCCTGCTGATCGCGGGTCAGTCCAGTCCCAGTTGATATCCTCCACGCTTGCTGTTGCCAGGTGTTGTTTCCTCGTCCCTCTGCAAAGAAACACACACATATTGCCACCTTTGAAAACCTTTCCAATGGGGATTTTGCAAAAAGGTTACACAAACTCCCTGAGATAGGCCATCAAGAAGGAACAAAAGTGGTTGAAACAATCGAAAAATGCTGGCAAATGTTGGTACACGTTTCACCCAATGATTGTTCTACCCAGGTTCTTTTGATTGAACAAGTCCAAGGAAGAGTTGACAGGGAAGTCTAAACAAGTACTTGGGGTCAGTGCTAGTCTCAAGTCGTAAAATGCACACAAATCTGTCAAACCTACAAGTTGTGGGTGTCATTATTAGACCCTTTTCCACCGCAGGAACTTTTTCAGGAACTTGCCCGCCTACCCGGGTAAATAAAGTTCCCCCTGTCTAGTGTTGTCCCAATACCAATATTTTGGTACGGGCACCGGTACTAAAATTATTTTGATACTTTTCCATACTTTGATACTTTTCTAAATAAAGGGGACCACAAAAAATTGCATTATTGGCTTTATTTTAACAAAAAAATCTTAGGGTACATTAAACATATGTTTCTTATTGCAAGTTTGTCCTTTAATGAAATAGTGAACATACAAGACAACTTGTCTTTTAGTAGTGAGTAAACAAACAAAGGCTCCTAATTAGTCTGCTGACGTATGCAGTAACATATTGTGTCATTTTCCATTCTATTATTTTGTCAAAATTATTAAGGACAAGTACTTACTTACTTTCTCTTTTAACATGTTCTATCAACACTTCTGTTAAAATTTAATAATCACTTATTATTCTGTTGTTTGATACTTTACATCAGTTTTGGATGATACCACACATTTGGGTATCAATCCGATACCAAGTAGTTACAGGATCATACATCCGTCATATTCAAAGACCTCATGTGTCCAGGGACATATTTCCTGAGTTTAAAAACATCCATCCATCCATCCATTTTCTACCGCTTGTCCCTTTCGGGGTCGCGGGGGGTGCTGGAGCCTATCTCAGCTGCATTCGGGCGGTAGGCGGGGTACACCCTGGACAAGTCGCCACCTCATCGCAGGGCCAATACGGATAGACAATAAACATAATATAAAAAATTAAAAAAAACAAAGGAAGATGTTGTCATTAGGGATGTCCGATAATGGCTTTTTGCCGATATCCCGATATTGTCCAACTCTTTAATTACCGATACCGATATCAACCGATACCGATATCAACTGATACCGATATATACAGTCGTGGAATTAACACATTATTATGCCTAATTTGGACAACCAGGTATGGTTAAGATACGGTCCTTTTTTTAAAAATTAATAAAATAAAATAAGATAAATAAATTAAAAACATTTTCTTGAATAAAAAAGAAAGTAAAACAATATAGAAACAGTTACATAGAAATGAGTAATTAATGAAAATGAGTAAAATTAACTGTTAAAGATTAGTACTATTAGTGGACCAGCAGCACGCACAATCATGTGTGCTTACGGACTGTATCCCTTGCAGACTGTATTGATATATATTGATATATAATGTAGGAACCAGAATATTAATAACAGAAAGAAACAACCCTTTTGTGTGAATGAGTGTGAATGAGTGTAAATGGGGGAGGGAGGTTTTTTGGGTTGGTGCACTAATTGTAAGTGTATCTTGTGTTTTTTATGTTGATTTAATTAAAAAAACAAAAACAAAACAAAAAAAAACAGATACCGATAATAAAAAAAACGATACCGATCATTTCCGATATTACATTTTAAAGCATTTATCGGCCGATAAAATCGGACATATCTAGTTGTAATGCTAAGAAATATTGACGTAATCATAGTAGTATCAACTAGATACGCTCCTAGTCACGTCTGTTGTGTCCTTGGGCAAGACACTTCACCCTTGCTCCTGATGGGTGCCGGTTAGCGCCTTGCATGGCAGCTCCCGCCATCAGTGTGTGAATGTGTGTGTGAATGGGTGAATGTGGAAATACTGTCAAAGCGCTTTGAGTACCTTGAAGGTAGAAAAGCGCTATACAAGTATAACCCATTTATCATTTATTTATTATCCTATACTTGGTATCATTACAGTGGATGTCAGGTGTAGATCCACCAATGGCGTTTGTTTACATTCTGACGCCGGTGAGCTACAGTGTGTAGCAAAGCATGTTTAGCTATTCCTCGTCCTGCAGGGATGACACTTGTAAGAACCGTACTTTATTTGTCACCATGGAGGCGAGGATTAGTGATTTAGAAGTAGCTAAAACACTGCCGACAACTGCTGGACTTTAGCCGCTAGCTAGCAGAGGTGTGGACTCGAGTCACATGACTTGGACTCGAGTCAGACTCGAGTCATGAATTTGATGACTTTAGACTCGACTTGACAAAATGTAAAGAGACTTGCAACTCGACTTAGACTTTAACATCAATGACTTGTGACTTCACTTGGACTTGAGCCTTTTGACTTGACATGACTTGCTACTTTCCCCAAAACCCAAACCTTAAAAAGTTATTTGGGAGCGCTCCGTAGCTTTCATTTTATACGTCTGTGTCTATAAGCGTGTGTGCTGCTTGTCAGCGTGTGTGCTGTCAGTACAACAGCCAATCAAATTAGATCTACGTTTTTTCATCCCACAGCTCTCATCCAATCCAATTGCAGGACAACCACCGAACATGAGTTGTCAAACAATGCGGCAGTGAGAAACAATTATGCCAAAGTTGGTTTCGTTCGGGTATAAAAACTACGACTTGGTCAACAAAAAACGAATTGCTGTAGGCAAATCACGCAGTTCGAATATTACAGACGGAGACGCAACAACTTCCAACTTCGTTCGACATTTGAAGTTGCACAAAGAAGGGTAAGTTTTGAATGTAAGATAACGTTTATTGGCTAAGTAACATGACTTTTATTTGCTGTGTAGTTAAATCAGTGAGGCTGCAAACTCACTGCTAACGTTATAACCATAGACATCTTATAAGGGTACGCAACATTGAGCGCTACTGCCTACTGGCGCAGACGAGACGCGGAGCCGCCATCTTGGAGTGGTGATCCGCTCCACTCAGTGCAATTCATTTGGCAGGAGCAATGAACTGTCAGAGCATTTAATTCATCTTACCTCACTGAATACCACTGATTTTCACGCGTTTTTTTTGTCATACGTGTAGCTATGATAACGGACACATGTTTTGGCGTTTTTATTATTCATAGTTTGCTTAACAGTAATATAATATTCTTATATGCTATAAGTGACCAGACGTCCGAGATCAAAACTGTTAATATAAGCCCAGAGAAGGGGGAAAAAAACGGTCAGCTATTTTTAAGTTGAAGAAACAATATGATTAGATTATATACACATGCGTATATCCTACATAAACAATGTATGAATACATTAGATATCTATATATTTTAGGGACCTATACACTGTAACTCTGTTGCTGCAGCAGCAGAGAGTTTATTCTGTCTTGACACTTTGTATTGATATTTTGTATTACATTCTTCCCTTAAATGATAATGTTTACAGTGATTGTTTTATATCTATTTTTTATGTATGTCACTTTGGATAAAAGCGTCTGCCAAATACTTAAACATATATAAACACCTGAAAGTCTTTATATCAGCTAAAACCACCAATCTGTTTCACTGGATTCAGAATAAAACCAAATTATGTCTTACCCAACAACGTTAGTATTTGAATATTGTTACTTGAAGACTTATTCCTGGTTACAATTATACTGTTAAGAAAGTATTGTCTTATACTTTGCCTAAAATGAGAATGCATCATAATCAGTGGCGGCTGGTGAATTTTGTTTTAGGTAGGGCTGAAAGTTTGTAAACCAAACCCCTGTAGGGGCGTCATCCTCCCCCAGAAGATTTCTTTGTGATTCTCACATACAAATATTGAAGATCTTTGCTCCTTCTCAACTTTGTGGTAATGTTATTTTCATAAAATACAACCAATAGTATGTTAATGTTTGTTTTTGCAAATGTGTTTATTCTGTAAAGGAATGAGTTAAATGTTTAAAATAGTTTGAACTATTAAAATGACTGGTTAATAGTGCTATTATGAATTGCAATGTCAGCACTATTTTTTTTCCCCTGCAATTTCAAATGCACTTGTTTTAATAAATAAATACAGCGTTTTAAAAGCATACACAATCTGTGTAAAAATATTAGTCTGTGGTTAAAAGGACTTGAAAGGACTCGAAACTCAAAATGCAGGACTTGGGACTTGACTTGAGACTTTCTAGTCTTGACTTTGGACTTGACTCGGGACTTGCCTGTCTTGACTCGGGACTTGACTCGAGACTTGAGGGCAAAGACTTGAGACTTACTTGTGACTTGCAAAGCAATGACTTGGTCCCACCTCTGCTAGCTAGCTAGCCATGTCTTAAAGCACCTCTTCCTGAGGACGTTTCAGTGTTATAACTTCACTATTATCTTTAGTTTTTAGCCAAAATGCGTCCGTTCTCCCTTTTCTGTCTACACACTGTGTGTTTGTAAGTACTCTGTGTGTGTGCGCTACCGAACATGCTCCTCTGCTTGTAAACCAGCAATGGCATGACGTGACAACGACGGTGGGGTGGTGGACCGGTACTTTTGAGAGGCGGTATAGTACCGAATAAGATTAATTAGTATCGCGGTACTACCCTACCCCGGTCTTTCCACCAAAAACTACCCGGGCAGATTTAGTTCTTTAGGAACCTTTCGGATTTCCTCCTAGCTAGGTGGGACTTTTCCAAGCGACCAGGAACTTTTTCGTGTTTGTGTTGTCGGCGTAAGATAAACACTGACATTTATTTTTTATATTATTATTATTGTTATTATTAACAGATAAACACTGACATTAAGTATTTATATATTGTTATTTACAGCTGAAATGGACCAAAAGGAATCACCTGACCCTCATGGATTCATCATTTATCTAGGACGACTTTCTGAATGTTGGACATTACGGACAAAAACCTGACTTTTTTATGAACAATTCGGTATACTTTATTTTATAAATCATATTGTTTTGTATATTATTGCTTTGTATTTAATTTACTTACTTTTTGGTAAAAAAAACTGTGACTTATTATTGTTTATTTATTTACATGGTATCAGTGTAGAAACTAAACCACTCCTCCATACGTCATCAGCCGGATTTGTATAAACTACCCTGAGCTGTGAAATACGGTGGAAACCCAAACCACACACTACTACCGGAACCTATAGATCCAAGAACCGGAGGTTGCAGGAACCAAAGTTTTGGTGGAAAAGGGCCTAGAGGTTTGGCCAAAAAAAGGGTCAAGCAGATTCAACCTTCTGCCTGTCCTTGTAGTTGTGTCTTAATGAAGTGGGAATGTGTGTTGTTCAGAGGAGTGTGCAATGATAAAAAATAAAATAAAAAGAAGAGGTGGAGCGAGCAATGAACTATTCCTACACCATAAAATCACTGATGCACATTGTTACCCCAGCACTCCACACTTCACTTATGTTTATGGCTTGTTTATGTTTCCCGAAGAAGATTAACACATTCCTCAGCCTGCCTGACTTATGGGGCCCTATTATGCAAAAACAGCTTTTCTTAAATATTAGTACAGACCTGGGCATTCTGCGGCCCTGCGGGCTACATCCGGCCCTTTGTGCGTCCCTGTCCGGCCCGCGTGAGGCCAATCACAAATTACAAAATAAAGTTGAAAAAACATCTATGTCGTGCGTGCAATACAACTGTGCTGCTTTTATTTTGAAAAGTGTTATTTATGGGCGTATGTCCGTGTGTAACCTGTGAGTGAAGGTGCACAGTGACAAGTGATGCACGGTTTACACCCGAGACGCTTAAAAGAGAAAAGTTGATGACGAATGACGTGTTTTAACAAGACATGGACTGCCAAGCAAAGTTCCCTCTAAGGTGCGTGCCTGCGCAATTGCGCACTGCTCAAGCGTCCTCTGCGCACAGCAAATATATGCCGCGCACCAAATCAAATCCCATCTGAATTCTAAACAAAATAAACCCATTAATTCTGTGTAATTTTGCAATGCAACTTTGAGTGACAGTGACAACAAGCGGCCCTAACGGTGTTCGTCAACACCGTTCAATTATTGCAACGTCTATCGAGATGCTTCGTGGCCAGGAATTATATCGATCACTTTATTGAGCAAAACTGTTTATATTCGGCCATAACCACACCAAAAACATGAGTAAAAAACTTCTATCTCCAAAAACTAGTCATTTTCTGCCGTACAAACCAGGCCAAAACCAACTTGTCATCTGTCACCAACACGCATACCACTAAACCACTGGTGCGTTTATGGCCACACAAAAAGTCGGACAACTCAAACACCACACAAAGTTACACTATGACTCCTCAGTCATACGTGTGCTTATTTTACTGTCATTTATTATTAATGTTAATTTATTTATATTAATCATGGAATGCTGTTACTAAAGAAAGTTACAGGAATGCACACTTCATCCTATGCTTACATTTCATTGTGCAACATGAGGATGTTTAAAGGGAATTTAATGTGATATCTGAAAGGGGTACAAATGATTTCCAAAGCAGTGCTTTTGATATAAAGTTTAGTTAGGTTAAATGAAAGTATTATCATTATTATTATTATTATTATCATTATTATTTATGTGGGCTATGTACCGAGGATGTCGTTGTGGCTTGTACAGCCCTTTGAGACACTTGTGATTTAGGGCTATATAAATAAACATTGATTGATTGATTGATTGATTTATCTTACGGTATACATCAAAAATAATATTGAGCAAAATTTAATTGAAATATTGTCGATGTGGCCCTCCAGCAGTGCTCGGGTTGCTCATGCGGCCCCCGGTAAAAATTAATTGCCCACCCCTGTATTAGTACCTGTTTTTCTGTATTTGGGATCTGCATAAGTCACAAAAATTTCAAATCAAAACAAGTCGTTTGGAATTTGCCCCAATTGTGACGTTTTTCGTAGGTTTGACATCAGCTTATTATCCATATATGGTAGAAAATTACCCAAAGTGCTTTGCGCGAGTCCGCCATTATCGTCAGTAAGTTCCCTTTGTTCATATATATTCTTGTTGTGGGGCAGACTGGCTCGTACGTGCACACGCATCCTCCGCTGATGCCATTTGTAATACAAATTAGCGAATAGTTGGAATTTAGATCTGTCAGTAGACTCGCTATGGAAACCCCAAAAAACTATCGCTACAACAAAGATGGCGGGGAGAAGACACTGTTGAAGTGGAGCCACGTTAATAAGACTGACCGCAAAGAGACAGTCAGAAAGCGGCTTGAAGATGATCTGTAAAACATAATCTATGCAAAATCTTGACCAAAGAACCACTTTTTCATGTTATGTAGACTATAAGGAAGTGCTTTAAATGTAGGATAAAAATCATCATATGACCCCTTTAAAGATTCCCCAAGTGTGCACATATTGTAGATATTAATACAACTCAAACAAATGTTCTGCGCCCTCTGAGGCTTCGGGGCCATGCCCCAAAGGAAAGCTGCTTATCTTTGAAGAAAATGTGAACCTCCTTTAGCTTAAAGTGTAGAAAATTACCGTAAAAACTACGGAAAGCAATCGTTAAAAAGCAACAGTAAAACACGGTAAAATCAAAAATATTTTATCACAGTAGCAAATGCAGTGGATTCCTACAAATCAAGAAACAGTAGATAACCTAAATGACTCTGGTTATAATATGTAGAAAACACATGACGTTACTGTAAAAAATGCCTTTGCAGATACTGTAATGTCACAAGCAAGTATATACTCTAAAATTTACGTTATATGTCGGACCCAAAAATTTTGCCGATTGTACATTTAAATTTACAGCATACCTTAATTGTTTTAGGGGTTTGTGTTAAAGCATTAGCTTAGTTAACATTTGGCTTACAACATGGTTTCTTGTATTTTTGTGGCAAGTGGTTTCAGACATTAAGGAATAATGTCTATGTGCTTCATTTTAAACTGCTTCAAAATGAACCACGCTGTGTGTTTAAGTTTGTTGGAACTGATTGCAAGCTGCTATTTAACAGAAACAAAGCATTTAAGGCTCATTTCTAATAGCGCACTTTTAGGAACATGAGGCGAGTTGTCCAGTGAAAGGTTGTACAAATACTTTCAAGTTAAAATCCTCATGTACTGTTACATGTCTCGGAAACACAGGCATTTTGCAGATACTCGTATTAGTTAAAGGGCAGCATGGTGGCGCAGAGGTTAACACTTGTGCCTCACATGGAGGAGGTACTGGGTTCGATTCACAGACTAGCCGCTTTTCTGTCTGGAGTTTGTATGTTCTCCCCCGCGACTGTCTTGGTTCTCTCTGGGTGTTTCAAAGACATGCACTTGTAAATAGATTTATTGACAACACTAAAATTGTCCCAAATTTGTTTTGCGGTGAATTCCTGGCAACCACAGCTGCCAGTAGTTTACGTTTTTTTTGTAAACACGTTAACAATATATTGTTTTTTTCAAAGTAATTTACCGTAAGAAAAAACAGGAATCAACTGTAAAATTAACGTATTCAACATCAACATACCGTAATATCCTATACATCGTGACAGTATTTTTTTACAGTGAATTCCTGGCAAGCACAGCTGCCGGCAAGTGTTTTTTTTGTTTTTGTTTACAGTGTAGCAACTATTTAACAGAAATGGAGCATTTAAGGCTAATATCTAATAGCTCACTTTTAGGAACATGTAGCGGAAGGCCATGTGGGGAGTTGTCCAGTGAAAGGTTGTACAAATACTTTCAAGTTAAAATCCTTGCATACCTGTACATGTCTCGGAAACACAGGCATTTTGCAGATACTCGTATTGGTGAAAGGGCAACACGGTGGTGCAGAGGTTAACACTCGTGCCTCACATGGAGGTCATGGGTTCGATTCCTTGTTTGCATGTTATCCCCCGTGACTGTGTTGGTTCTCTCCTGGTATTTCAAAGACATACACTTGTAAATAAACTGATTGACAACACTAACATTGTCCCTAATTTGTTTAGTGGTGAAGTCCTGGCAACCACATCTGCCGGTAGTTTACATTTTTTTGTAAACACTTTAACAATATATCCGTTTTTTTCAAAGTAAATATTTACCGTGACATACCATAATGTCCTATACATCGTGACTGTATTTTTTTTTTTTTCAATGGCTTAGCTATGAGCTACTATCTACTTTTACAAAGCCAATAAATCTTCATCAAGGAAAACAAATCATTTAAGGATGTGTCTATTAAACAATACCTCCATAGTTTTGTTCCTAATGATATTTATCAGAATCAGAAATACTTTATTAATCCCAAAGGGGAAATTAATATAGCAGTTCTTCACAACTGTCTCAAAGCCCTTTGCAAGGCGAAACCCATACATGCACGTTTGGTGATAAACTTGTTTATACCAGTGTGGGTGGCACTGAGAGCAAGGAGGGGTGAACTGTCTTGCCCAAGGACACAACGGCAGTGACTAGGATGGCGGAAAGCTGGAATCGAGCCAGGAACTCTCAGGTTTCTGGACAGCCGCTCTACTCGCCTGTGTCCTCCTCCTCATCATCATCATCATGCAGCTAATTATTTTGCATCATGGTTCATGAGTACCAATATTTTATATGTCACGATTACATAAGACCATAGTGTTCATGAGAGTGTCAAAGGTTACAAAATGCGAAGGGTTTATAAATACTTAAAATGCATCCAATATTCATACGAATCTTAAAATAAATAGCATGGCTAATTTGCGGAAATTCGCCTACCACGGTGGGGGATCTGGAACGTTACTTCCACGATAATCAAGAGGTCTCGATCTTACCCATGCATGAGTAAGTCCAGCAATGTCTTTAATGGCCTTAATGCTTTTTTCTTAGACCTAAACAGTGGCGTGCGGTGAGGTTAATGTCTGGTGAGGCACTGCATCATCACAGTCAGATTTACAAACATATGAACCCTAAATAGTATCTTATTCACCATGTGATTGGCAGCAGTTAACGGGTTATGTTTAAAAGCTCATACCAGCATTCTTTACACAACTGTAGCACACAAAAAAGCACATTTAATTAAAAAAACATTATTATGGTCTTACCTTTTTTGCTGGACATCCACACAGCCAGCCTTTGCGTGTGTACCACGCCGTTTGAAAAGAACGGGTCTTCTGTCCCGAAGTCAAAAGCAAACCTTTTAGCTCCGGCGTTGGTGTACCTTTAATTATTACCTCCTGCTTCGATTGAAAGTCCAGTTTAGAAAACGGTCTTATTTTACATATGTAATCCTCCATGTTTTTATTAAAAGTCCTGGCGAGAGGAAATAAACAATCGCTTGCAAACTTTTTTTTTTTTTTTTCTTCTGCGGCCGAGGAATGATCTCTGGGATCACTACCGCCCTCTACCACCAGGAGGCCGGATTACTGCGAGCCTCAACCAGTACGTCTTTTGCAGCAGATTTATGAATGCTCAGCACAAGAAATACGTTACACACATACAGTTTTTGACAAAATACACTGTACATTATATACCAACTAAACTATGCCATAGTTTAGTTAGCTGATATAATTCATATAGCAATACAGTCTCACTGCACAGCAGCTCAGCAGTTAGCCGAGTCATTGTGCACAATCCATGTTGAGGCACAAATCAGTGACATGCCTCAACTGGCTGCTGATCACCGCACCGTCTCTTCTCAGTATTTGAACGGCAAATGTGAAAATAAAAATAAAAATAAACTAAAACTGGTGAAGTTAAATGGAAAATAACTTTAGTATAATCACTGGATATATATAACAATTTCATAAATTTTTTTTTCTTTTTACATTTTTTTTCTTTCCATGATGGCAGGTGAGGCCCCGCCTCCCCTGCCTCTGGTGACTGCACGCCACTGGACCTAACCCAGGGGTCGGCAAGCCAAAACGTTGAAAGAGCCATATTGGACCAAAAATACAAAATAAAAAATCTGTCTGGAGCTGCAAAAAATGTAAAGTCTTATATAAGTGTTATTATAAAGGCAACATATGATGTGTCTGTATTAGTCTATTACCAAAATGACTATGTGTTGCAGGCTGACGCAAATATTTGTTGACAGAAATGTTGAAATGTAATATTTAAATATTTATTCTACACATTTCTACAACATTGGAAAACATTACTAAAACTGAGGCTTTTCAGAGGGTGTGACAACTCCTGGAAATTACTGGCTTTGAATGGCCAAAGGAAAATATGTGTGTGTGTGTGTGTGTGTGTGTGTGTTCAAGTTGAAGGAAACGGAAACTGCAAATAAAATGTATCTAAAATATGAGGCATTACGATGCAATACGCACATACAGCTAGCATAAATAGCATGTTAGCATTGATTAGATTGCAGTCATGCACTAACCAAATATGCCTGATTAGCACTCCATACAAGTCAAAAACATCAACAAAGCTCAGCTTTGGACATTCACGCAAAGTATAAAACATTTGGTGGACAAATAGAGACAAAGGAGTGGCATAAAACACTTATTTCTGTGGCAGCATCAAGGAAAGTTGAACATGTAAACAAACTACGGCGCGTTCAAGGACTTCCGAAGATAGAACAAAATGGCGCGCGCCACATACTTTCATTAGTGAAGCATGTTTAATGTAAACAGTGGGATTTATAAAAAGAAATTGGTGTCATTTTTGTCCTACAGAAACCATATTAATACAAAATATATATTTTTTCCTCATCTTTTTCCATTTTCATACATTTTGGAAAAAGCTCCAGGGAGCCACTAGGGTGGCGCTAAAGAGCCGCATGTGGCTCGATAGCCGTGCGTTGCTGACCCCTG
>NC_084731.1:82246520-82289020 GCF_033978785.1 Entelurus aequoreus | reverse complement strand
CCTGGATATATAAATATATTTTAAAAAATGCCTTTGGAATACTCACATTGGCAGGGGGGATCACAAAAAGGCTTGGGAAGGGACATCAAGCAGCCAGGATAGGAAACTGCCAAGATATCAATAATGATGGTGTCAACACTGGGACAAAATGCGAACTAAAAATAAATGCTTATCCTTGAAGTCGAAAAGCGTATAGAAATGCAATAATGAGATCATGTTTATCATCACTGTTGGTTGCCAAGTTTTCTTTGGATGGCAAATATTTAGCTCCTCTCATGTAGTCCATTATGTATTTTTTTCCCCCCACATGGGATCAGCTTGAGTGCTAATAAAAAGCAGCCACACACCGACGAGGGATGAGCGGTCCCCGGCTTATCCATTTTTATAAAAAAAACAACAACTGTAGTCGTTCCATATTGGCGCGGACTCAACGCGCCTGCCGACCAGACCAGACGGAAAACCTGAAACCCGAGAGTATCGCTACGGAATTGAATATGCCTCACATATGTTTCGCTGGGAGCTGCTGAGGGAGGAAAGTGAGACTCTTAAAATATCGCACCTAAATAAATACTCCGATGTGCCATGTGGCTATTTATATTAGAGTGTTTTCATTTTCTCAAGGGAGCTCCACCGATCATCAAATAGTACTTTATGACAGCTCAGTCGCTGTCTTCCTTGCACTGGAGAGTGTTTGAAGGCAAAAGCTGGGAAAATGGAGACTTCATTGTACACAACTGCTGGTATTTGTCATCACTGAAGAAGGAAGAGAATAATATAAATGTGTGTGTGTATATATATATATATATATATATATATATATATATATATATATATATATATATATATATATATATATATATATATATATATATATATATATATATATATATATATATATATATATATATATATGAGTGTGTGTGTTAGGGTGTACTGTATACCAGTATTAGTATAGTACCGTACTAATAAATCATTTTCGGTACTATATCGCCTCTGAACGCACCCAACCTCCCCTTAGTCCCAGACCTGCGCCCGCATCGTCACGTCGTGTCGTTGCTGGTTTATGAGCAGACGAGCATGTTCGGCAGCGCTCAATCACAGAGTACTTACAAGCAGACACAGTGTGTAGACAGAAAACAGAGAATGGACGCATTTTCGCTTAAAAACTAACGATAAAGGTGAAGTTATAACACTGAAACGCCCTCAGGAAGAGGTGCTTTGAGACATGGCTAGCTAGCTAGCGGCTAACGTCCATCCGCCGTCTGCAGTTTTTTAGCGATTTCTAAATCACTAATCCTCGCCTCCATGGCGACAAATAAAGTATGTTTCTTACAAGTATCATCCCTGCAGGACGAGGAATAGCTAAACATGCTTCACTACACACCGTAGCTCACCGGCATCAAAATGTAAACAAACGCCTTGGGTGGATCTACACCTAACATCCACCGTAATGATATCAAGTACAGGCGCATATCTAGTTGATACTACTATGATTATGTACATATTTTTTGGCATCACATCTTTCGTTTTAAAAAAATGTATATTTTGTTTATAAACTCAGGAAATATGTCCCTGGACACATGAAGACTTTGAATATGACCAATGTATGATCCTGTACATACTTGGTATCGGATTGATACCCAAATTTGTGTTATTATCTAAAACTAATGTAAAGTATCAACCAGAAGAAGAAGTGACTATTACATTTTAACCCTTGGATACCTTTGTTGCACATGTTAAGAGAAAGTAAGCAGACATTAACAGCATATGAACAAGTAGATTAATAATTCATTTTCTACCACTTGTCCCTAATGTTGACAAAATAATAGAATGATAAATGACACAATATGTTACTGCATATGTCAGCAGACTAATTAGGAGCCTTTGTTTGTTTACTTACTACTAAAAGACAAGTTGTCTTGTATGTTCACTATTTTATTTCAGGGCTTAACTGCAATAAGCAACATATGTTTGATGTACCCTAAGATTTTTTGTTTAAATAAAGCCAATAATAAAATTTTTTTGTGGTCCCCTTTATTTAAAAAAGTACCGAAAAGTATCAAAATAATTTTAGTAGTAGTACCAAAATAGTGGTATCGTTACAACACTATTGTGTGTGTGTGTGTGTGTGTGTGTGTGTGTGTGTGTATATATATATATATATATATATATATATATATATATATATATATATATATATATAAAATGTGTTTGTGTTAAGGTTGTCCCGATACCAATATTTGGTACCGGTTCCAATATGTATTTCGATACTTTTCTAAATAAAGGGGATCACAAAAAAATGGCATTATTCGCTTTATTTTAACAAAAAACCTTGCCGTTGTCACGACTTGGTCCTTGACGTGGTTTACTCTCCCGTGGTGCAAACGAATTGGACCATACGTGGCGTGCAGGTGAGGACATGTTTAATGTTTTAACTCAAACAAAAGGTACAAACAAAAAGCGCTCACAGAGGAGGTAACAAACTTGGCTATGACAAAACAAAAAGCGCGCACAAAGGCGGAAGTAGAAAACTAGACTATGAAACAAAAGACATGCACGTGGGCACAAAACTATGAACAATAAACAAAACTTACTTGGCATAAGATGAAACAAGAACTAACGTGACAAGGAACTGTGAACATGGCGTGAATGTGTGATGTCGCCAGGACGAACAACAGAAACAGAAAAGCCTATATAGTGACATGATAAGTGAAAACAGGTGCGTGACTAACTGTGAAAACGTGAGACAGGTGTGTGTGAGTCCAAACGTGGAACAGGTGAAACTAATGGTTGCTATGGTGACAAACAAAACCAGGAAGTGAAACAAGGAACTAAGGAAGTGTCCAAAAAACAAAACAGCACATGGCCAAACAAAAACATGAACACAGACATGACAGCCGTACATTAAACATATGTTTCTTATTGCAATCGAAGAACAATTTTGTCCTTAAATAAAATAGTAAGCATACTAGACAATTCGTCTTTTATTAGTAAGTAAGCAAAAACAAGGTGAAATAACTGAAAACACGTTTTATATTCTAGTTTCTTCAAAATAGCCACCCTTTGCTCTGATTACTGTTTTGCACACTCTTGGCATTCTCTCCATGAGCTTCAAGCACACATGTGAAGTGTAAACCATTTCAGGAGACTACCTCTTGAAACTCATCAAGAGAATGCCAAGAGTGTGCGAAAAAGTAATCAGAGCAAAGGGTGGCTATTTTGAAGAAAGTAGAATATAAAACATGTTTTCAGTTATTTCACCTTTTTTGTTAAGTACATAACTCCACATGTGTTCATTCATAGTTGTGATGCCTTCAGTGACAATCTACAATGTAAATAGTCATGAAAATAAAGAAAACGCATTGAATGAGAAGCTGTGTCCAAACTTTCGGCCTGTACTGTATCAAAATATTAGGGTCTTTGTTTAAGCTATTCCAAATATATGCACGCAAGTTGTGAATGTGAGTGTGAATGTTGTCTGTCTATCTGTGTTGGCCCTGCGATGAGGTGGCGACTTGTCCAGGGTGTACCCCGCCTTCCGCCCGATTGTAGCTGAGAACCCAAAAGGGATAAGCGGTATAAAATGGATGGATGGATATATGACATTGCATACAGTACATGTATTCTTTTTTTGTCAAAATAGAAAGTTGACTACATTTAGAAACAAATAGACATATGGTAATTCCAGGCCTTGGAAGTTGATGATAATGTTATTTAATCAGAATTTAATCTGATTGGCAATGTCTCCAGTCTACTATGCTGTAACTCTTGTTATTTATTTTATTCTGTCATTATAAATTAGTAACGCGTGGGTTTGGGTGAAATTCGGGAGGGGGATTTTGGGTTTGCATGTCCAGCTGTCCAATGCATGCTGCTTACTAGCGAGGGACCAAACAGCCTCTGGTGGCATTCTCGTCCCGGTGGCCGCTTCCCTCTGCGAGAGGTTTGGCATGCCCTGGACTGAAAATGAGTAAAAATAAATAAATGCAACCTCACAAAAAAATTAAATGTCAAGTGAAATAGAGGAATAGGCTAATGAGGTCATTTCAAACATGGAAACTGAATGTTTGCATAGACCCACAGTGGACGAGCTTGAATACAGTTTGAACCGTCTGAAGTTCCGACATTCTATAAACAATTAAGACGTGTTTGCAGAGCGCATATTCCATGATGGATAAATGCAAAGTAACATGAATATGTACACATCATTTTCACTTCTGTGCATGTTGATTTGCAAAATAAGTTATTTGCATGCTGTGGATCATTTGTGCAAAACAAACAGACTTATGAAAGTAAAAATTATTAGCATATGTAAATTAGGCTGCATAGACCGGCTGAAGCAAAGGCACGTCCTTCAATGTTGATTCATCAACAAACACTTACTCTCGCAAGAAAACAATGGAAACAGCTTCATGACTAGGACGTAAACTTAATGCATTTTATAATTAATGATTAATAAATAGATACATATACAGGACTGGAGATGGGTACCGATTTTGGTTATTTTGGTACCAACCGAAATCAGTCGGTACAACCAGGTACTGATTCACGTAAAATCTCACTTTTGGGGGCCAAGAGTGTGCAAAGCCATAATCAGAGCAAAGGGTGGCTATTTTGAAGAAACTAGAATATAAAACATGTTTTCAGTTATTTCACCTTCATTTGTTAAGTACATAACTACAAATGTGTTCATTCATAGTTTTGATGCCTTTAGTGACAATCTACAATGTAAATAGTCATGCAAATAAAGAAAACACATTGAATGAGTAGAAGGTGTGTCCAAACTTTTGGCCTGTACATATATATGTTGTATAATATGTACAATATTTACAGTATAAACCCTTTGCAGCACTCAACAGAAGACAAGGCTAGATCAAACTTAATGGCTTTGATGACTTCTTGACTAAGGCAACACACCATAATCGACACACTACTGCCATCTAACATATTGGAATTGCAACTGCATTTGAAGTCTACTATAAAATACTTGCAAATGAGACTAAAAAGTGTAAGAAAACAAGATAGAACAACTTGACAGCACAGTTATCATTAATTGTTCATTTTTAAATAATTTATTTTTATATTTACTGTGAGACTATTTATTAACATTTATATAACAAATGGACACAGTTAACAATATCGATTACAGTTACCGGGAATTGGCATTGGTTAAAATGTTCAAATATACCTATGCCTTGTATGGCGATAATGTTGGTAACAGTTCTTTGACTACTTCCTGTCAGCCCATCTGATGTGATTTCACGGAGCTGAATGCAAGAGGAGCCCTGTCATGCTCACTGGACCTGCACTGACGTGACAGACAAAGTCGATAAGTTACAGTGGAAAAGCTTGGAACAATCAAGTTTTCTTCAAGAAAAGTGGAAAGTTCAAGCGAGATCTATCATGAATACCATTGGTGCTGCGTTGCAGTTCCCTGGGAACATTTTGTTTGGTTTGTACTGCAGACCGAACATACACTATATTGCCAAAAGTTTTTGGCCACCCATCTAAATGATCAGAATCAGGTGTCCTAATCACTTGGCACCACAGGTGTATAACATTAATCACTCAGTGATTTCCAGCGTGGAACTGTCATAGGATGCCACCTGTGCAACAAATCCAGTCGTGAAATATCCTTGCTCCTAAATATTCCAAAGTAAACTGTTGGCTTTATTATAAGAACATGAAAGAGATTGGGAACAACAGCAACTCAGCCACCAAGTGTTAAGCCACGTACACTGACAGAGAGGGGTCAGCGGATGCTGAAACGCATAGTGCAAAGAGGTCGCCGATTGCTACAGAGCTCCAAACTTCATGTGACCTTCCAATTAGCCCAAGTACAGTTCGCAGAGAGCTTTATGGAATGGGTTTCCATGGCCAAGCAGGTGCATCTAAGCCATACATCACCAAGTCCAATGCAAAGTGTCAGATGCAGTGGTGTAAAGCACATCGCCACTGGACTCTAGAGGAGTGGAGACGCGTTCTCTGGAGTGATGAATCACGCTTTTCCATCTGGCAATCTGATTGACGAGTCTGGGTTTGGAGGTTTACAGGAGAACGGTACATTTCGGACTGCATTGTGCCGAGTGTGAAATTTGGTGGAGAAGGAATTATGGTGTGGGGTTGTTTTTCAGGAGTTGGGCTTGTCCTTTTAGTTCCAGTGAAAGGAACTTTGAATGCACCAGGATACCAAAACATTTTGGACAATTCCATGCTACCAACCTTGTGGGAACAGTTTGGAGCGGGCCCCTTCTTCTTCCAACATGACTGTGCACCAGTGCACAACGCAAGGTCCATGAATACATGGATGACAGAGTCTGGTGTGGATGAACTCAACAGTCCTGACCTGAACCCAATAGAACACCTTTGGGATGACTCAGAACGGATACTGAGAGCCAGGCCTTCTCGACCAACATCAATGCGTTTTTGGAAGAATGGTCAGAAAATTCCTATAAACACACTCCGCAACCTTGTGGACAGCCTTCCCAGAAGAGTTGAAGCTGTAATAGCTGCAAAAGGTGGATCGACATCATATTGAACCCTATAGGTTAGGAATGGGATGGCACTTCAAGTTCATATGTGAGTCAAGGCAGGTGGACAAATATTTATGGCAATATAGTGTAAATCATTAGCTCAAACACCACTATTTTTTTTTCTCCATCATTTTTATCATTATCACGGGTGTGAAAGGTTTAAAAAATGGTTTTTAGCATCCCTTTTGTTGAGGCGCTAACAGTGGTTAAAGGCCTACTGAAACCCACTACTACCGACCACGCAGTCTGATAGTTTATATATCAATGATGAAATCTTAACATTGCAACACATGCCAATACGGCCGGGTTAACTTATAAAGTGCAATTTTAAATTTCCCGCTAAACTTCCGGTTGAAAACTCCTTTGGAGGATGACGTATGCGCGTGACGTAGCCAGTGAAACAGAGGTATGTCTCCCCCATTGAAGCCAATACAAAATAGCTCTGTTTTCATCTCATTATTCCACAGTATTCTGGACATCTGTGTTGGTGAACCTGTTGCAATTTGTTCATTGCATTATGGAGAAAGAAGCTGAGCAAGCAAAGAAGAAAGTTGTCGGTGCGAAGCGGAGTATTTTGCAAGGGAAGTCAGCAACACAACACAGCCGGTGTTTCTTTGTTTACATTCCCGAAAGATGCAGTCAAGATCGAAGAACTTGGACAACAGAGACTCTTACCAGGAGGACTTTGACTTCAATACACAGACGCCTGTAGAGAACTGGGATAACACAGACTCTTACCAGGATTACTTTGATTTGGATACACAGACGCAGACGCGCTACCGTGAGTACGCAGCTTCACTTACAAACATTTGATCGCTTGCCCGTACGTGCGTGTCACGTACGTAACTTTGGTTAAATATATAAGCTTTATGAACCTTGAGTTAGGTGAACGGTCCTTTGGGCTGAGTGAGTGTGTGTGTTGTGCAGGTGTTTGAATTGTATTGGCGGGTTATATGGACGGGAGCTAGTAGCTAGGAGCTAGGAGCTAGCATAACAAACACCTAGGTGTTTTTATGCGGGATTAATTTGTGGCATATTAAATATAAGCCTGGTTGTGTTGTGGCTAATAGAGTATATATATGTCTTGTGTTTATTTACTGTTGTAGTCATTCCCAGCTGAATATCAGGTCACCCCCGGCTCTCACAGCATCTTACCTATCTGAATCGCTTCCACTCCCCACTAGTCCTTCACTTGCACTTTCCTCATCCACAAATCTTTCATCCTCGCTCAAATTAATGGGGAAATCGTCGCTTTCTCGGTCCGAATCGCTCTCACTTCTGGCCGCCATCACTGTAAACAATAGGGAACTTTGCGGAAATGTTCAACTGACTACGTCACGCTACTTCCGGTAGGGGCAAGGCTTTTTTTTGTCAGATACCAAAAGTTGTGATCTTTATCGTCGTTGTTCTCTACTATATCCTTTCAGCAAAAATATGGAAATATCGCGAAATGATCACGTATGACACATAGAATAGATCTGCTATCCCCGTTTAAATTAAAAAAATTCATTTCAGTAGGCCTTTAAGTGACAAAGGGGCGGCTTTAAACACAAACCAGGAGGAGACGGGTTAGTCAACAACAAAACAACAAGGAATCCATTAATTCACAACTAATGTTTGGACTGTCACACACGTGTTTTGGAGATGATGCTTGTCCGTGCCAGCACATCACTCCATCTCCTTTGGGGCATGTCAGACATCCATCACTAACTGTGTGCCACCAGTCCAACAGGGTCAGCAAAGGGCTCCGTTCCGAGTGACTCAGACACCATAAAACCCATGCGTGGAGTCCGAATGTTTTGCACACGATTTTAAACTGAACTGAACTCCGGCGCTCGTGATGTGTGATTTGATCAGTCTGGAGAGCTGCCAGCAGTGTTTGCGCCGGTTCTGACTCACTCTCACACACACACACACACACACACACACACCTTCCCCGTCCATACTCGGTTTGCGAGCGTTTGAATTCAAATGAGGAGAGTCACTCGGAAAGGTTGTCGGATCTCGGTACGATGCCTCGTCTTTATGCGGTTGAAAGGGCAAGGCGCGGCGCAGGAGGCGGCACCTGGGGCGGGGAGTAACACCACGCAGTGAGTTGCAGCGACATCACTGGCGATGGATGCAGACAAGGGTGTAAAGTTCCATCGAGGGAGGTCAGTGTTTCCATGAACATGGAAGGGGAAAGAAAAAATCCTTGTCCGGTTGGTTTGGCACATTGGAGTTGATGTAGATCAGACCAAAGGGGAACACTGTTGTGTCATGTGTCTAGGGATGGGGCAGCAAAGCTTTGTTGTCAAAAATACCCATACTTTGATACCAACACGGAAACAATACATTGATACCCTCTAGGGTTGTACGGTATACTGGTATTAGTATACCGGTATACTAGTTTATTAGTACGGTAAACATACTCAGTGGCCTAGTGGTTAGAGTGTCCGCCCTGAGATCTGTAGGTTGTGAGTTCAAACCCCGGCCGAGTCATACCAAAGACTATAAAAATGGGACCCATTACCTCCCTGCTTCACACTCAGCATCAAGGGTTGGAATTGGGGGTTAAATCACCAAAAATGATTCCCGGGCGCGGCCACCGCTGCTGCTCACTGCTCCCCTCACCTCCCAGCGGGTGGAACAAGGGGATGGGTCAAATGCAGAGGACAAATTTCACCACACCTTGTGTGTGTTTGACAAAATTGGTACTTTAACTTTAAGTATATGTGGAGGTTGCCCTCCTTGGGGTTCTTCAGACCACCAAGCACCGGCATGAGAGCCCGTTTCAGGGTTACAATATTGTTTTATTTTGACGTAATGTCCCAGGTTGCTTTTCAGCAATTGTCTTTTAGTCTCTTTCTCTCTCGATCTCGCTCCAACTCCGTCTCTCCTCCTGGCTGCTGCTTATAACAGAGCGACAGGTGATTAGATAACAAGGCCCAGGTGGACCATCTACGCACCTGTCGCTGATTTCGAGGCCGGTCCTGGCACACCCCGCTTCGCTGCAGGCCCGCAGGCCACGCCCCCCTCCACAGTATTGTACCGCGATACTAATGAATTATATTCGGTACTATACCGCCTTTAAAAAGTAGCAGCCCCGCACCCGGGTTACACTCTGGACAAGTCGCCACCTCATCGCAGACAAATACACAGTTTTTTTTTGTTTTGTTTTTTTGTTTTTTTACAAATACACTAAAAAAACAGAACATTTTGCAGTAAAAAACTTGTTTTTTAATGTAAATGGAAAAACAGTACAATAGTTTTTTTATTAGAGTAAAATTCTGGTAGCTGAACTAGACGTTTTTACAGTAAAATATGTTGTAAATTTTACAGTGTACAATTTGATGTATAACTTGCTTTGAAATCTTAAGTCAAGGAGATATATATATATATATATATATATATATATATATATATATATATATATATATATATATATATATATATATATATATATATATATATATATATATATATATATATATATATATTTTATTTTTTATTTTTATTTTATTTAAAAAAAAGTTTGACATGTATGAGAGTAATGTTTTTAACTTTAATAGAGAATATTAAAGTTAAACAGATACGCAGTTGCATGAAATACATGTGGGTTTTTTTCGGGCAAAATGGAAAGAACAAATATATTTACTGAGAAAAGATAAAGAACTTTATTGATGCATATTATTTCAAGGCTTTCGCGGGCCACATCAAATGATGTCGCGGGCCAGATCTGGCCTCCAGGCCTTAGGTTTTACACCTGTGCTCTAGATAATGATGGAATTGTATTGCCAACAAAGGAAATAACCTGAAAAGCTCCAACGTGAGTAAACTAATGCTCCACTTTTCCAAAAATGCTCTAGCTTGATACTAACATACATTAGCTTTGCTATTGACATGCTACCGATTAGCATTAGCAATTTCACATGGCAATTTCAAGACTTCCAAATGTCAATGAAAACTATAACTAAGATGCATGTTGCAATTAAACAGCGGGTGCGTACAATACTTACAGTATTAACAGGTTTAGGGCACAACAAAAAACAAATCACACCATAAACAATACTCGACTGCTGTGGTTGCAACTTATTGTCAAACTTGCAAATCATAATAAAACAAGATATAACAACTCGACAGCAGCTATCCTAATCAGCTCAGTTTTAGATATTGCAATAAAAAATTAGATTTTACTACCAAACCCAATAGTTAACACACATTGAGTACCGATATCGATTCCCAGGTACAGGAAATTGGGACCATATCGGTTCAAATGTGAACGGTACCCATCCCTAATCATCAATATCGAATACTGTACAAATATACAGTAAAAATATTTTTACTTAGATTTATTGATACATGGCAAATCTGCAACAAATGCGGATTTGCCACTTCCGGTTTGCCTTCGCTCATCAACAAATGATACTTGAACTGTGTATGCACCATAACGCCACTTCACTACACACCTTGTACAGAGAATAAGACGTATGGTAGCATCTGTGCTGCTAATCAGCGAGGTAGTGTTGAGGGAATATTCTGCCTCCTTTGGGCAAAATGGAATGCCTTAGAAGTTACATAACCCTGTTTCTTATCTGTACGCTCACGCACAAAGTATTCCTTCTAGTTTTAATAGCGTCGGGATGTACCAAGTGCAGAGCGTGAAAGTAGACAAGAACATGTGCGTGCCCAACACATACGCCAAGTTAACTTTCGGTTTTTCGATCTACGCCAAGGCGAAGCAGCAGAATGGACAAAAGCATATGAGGAGAGCAACCATTTTACAGAAGGCTCTGAACTTTGGACGGTTCGGTCCTCTCTCCTGTGTCGGTAATGCTATTGTTTGTAATTGATTTTTGAATGAATTGCGATTCTTATGTGTAACAATTCTTAATGGGTTCAAAAAATTAAAAAATCGATATCAAATGAATTTTATTTTTTTTCTACCAAATCTTTACTGTCCAGCCACTTTAGTAAATGTTTGGGTAAAATTTTATCAAACAAAACCAGTTTTCATTTAAGTAATATAAAAAATGTATTAGAGCTGTTTATCTATTTTATGGAGAGATGTAGTTAATCAGAGAACTGGATTTTGTATGTACTTTATGTCTTATTTTATTATATTCATTATGCTACTTTTTTGTCACTTAGAATATTGTTTGTCTTTGGTACACTAATGTGTATATTGTAGGCCATTGGTTCTTTGTTTTATTTTTGCAAAACATATATATATATATTTTTGTATTGCTCTTTTTTATCTTTGGTATGAAAATTATTATGTAAACTCCAAGTTATTGTTTTTTTGTTTTTTGTTGTTGCTATTTTTGTAATACAAAATTGTATTATTGATCATGTCGCACTGCATTGTAATCTTTTGTTTTGTGATCATATGATGTTTTTTGCCTGGACCCTAGGAAGAATAGTCTCCACTGCGGTGTAGACTAATAGGGATCCTTAATAAAGTAAACTAATCTAAACCCAATATCATTTAAAAAGTATTGATTTTGAATCTAGAATCGTATTGAATTGAAAATAATTTCTAAATTTAATTGTTACCCCCAATAACAATATCGGAATCGTGTGGTGTCCAAAGATTCACAGCCCTACTATTTTGTATAAAATAAATTGTTTATATTCAATTGTAGTTTTATCTTTTTAATAAAAAAGCATTAGAATAAAATAATATGGGAGGACAAAAGGGAGGGTCCCAATAATAGCGAGTCTTGTTGTCAAATACACAATCAAATACAGGCGGTCACAAAGGGCAACGTATTTGTGGAGATCCACCACCACAAGCCCAGAGAGTGTGCACTACCAGAAAACCTCCTTCGCCAAGTTGCAACCCAACCTTGATCACTTCTATAAGTGCTAAGAAGACATAGCTCAGAGACACTCTTCAGTCGTTCGGGAACACTTTGCCTTCCTGGTGGAATATGAAATCCAGTGGTGTGGCTTGGGGGTCATTTGCAGAACACAGCCTCATTGTATGGCTTATTGTAGAAATAAAAAAAAAAACAGCAGAAGTTAAAATAGAGAAAAAATGTCATAATATATTAAAAAAAAACTAAAATGTTGATACCTTTTATGAATAAAACACATTTAAGATTCGTCACGCAAAACGGGGATGGCGAGGCCCTACGCACGGTGTGGTCTGCATATGGCAGGGGTCGGCAACCCAAAACGTTGAAAAAGCCATATTGGACCAAAAATACAAAAAGCAAATCTGCCTGGAGCCGCAAAAATTTAAAAACTGTATATAAGTCTTATAATGAAGGCAACACATGTCATACGTGTCTGTTAGCTATAATAGCCTACTATCAAAATGACTGTGTCGCAGGCTGAAGCAAATCTTTGTTGACAGAATTGTTGAAAAGTAATATTTATTCTTCAACTTTTTACAACATTGGAAAACTTTAGTAAAACTTCTCAGAGGGTGAGATAACTCTTGGAAATTACTTTTTTAGAATGGCCAAAGGTATAGATGTGTGTGTCCAAGTTAAAGGAAATGGCAGGCTGTCTTCTTCTAATAGATTTATCACAATCTTTGCAAGGTGGGTAACGTTTGCTGTGGTCTGGAACAACATGGCACACAAACAACTATCAGAAATGCAGCCAATATTACATACAGATAATGTGTCATGAGACAGAATATTAAATGAGCTCAAGTATAGCTACAAATGAGGGATAATGATGCAATATGTACCTACAGCTAGCCTAAATAGCATGTTAGCATTGATTAGCTTGCAGTCATGCACTGACCAAATATGCTTGATTATGACTCCACACAAGCCAATAACATCAACAAAGTTCACCTTTGTGCATTCACGCACAGTATAAAATGTTTGGTGGACAAAATGAGACAAAGAAAGAGTGGAACATTTGACATGTAAACAAACTGTTGCATCACAGTCCACACTATGGTGGGTTCAAGAAACGCCAAAGTTAGTAGGACAAAATGATGTTCAGCAAATACTGTCATCAGTGAAGCATACAGACAAACATATTAAACAGTGGGCTTTCTAACAATTCGGAAGGTTTGTGTCATGTTTGTCCTCAAACAAAAAACATACTAAAACAAAACAATAATTTCCCCCCCATCTTTTTCCATCTTTAATCCTTTTTTAAAAATGCTACAGGGAGCCACTAGGGCGGCACTAAAGAGCCACATGCGGCATATGGGGAGAAGTAAACTAAACCTCTCAGATGAAGAGATACTTCATGTCACATGATGTCACCAGACGTTCCTTCCATACTTACACTGTTTTGTGAAACTAATACTGCATGACAGTGTGCTCTGTAGTTCATTACAAGATTGTGTTCAACTCAAAAAACATATTTCAAAACGTTTTTTAAAAATTGTTTCTGAAAAGGAACTTTTTTGAAAATAATTTTGCTACCATTCCTGATAATGAAAAACACACAGAGCAGTAGTGGGCAGCACAGTGCCTTAGGGGGGGAGCTGGTCCGCCACACTGTCATGAGATCAGGGTTCAAATCTCTGTCGGAACATCTCTTATGTAAGGTGTTTTTCTCCTGGTACTCATGCATGTCAGGCTAATTGGAGGCTTTAAATTGTACAAAAGTGTGAATATGAGAGTGTTTGTCTATCTGTGCTCTGTGATTAACTAGTGACCAGTCCAGGAGTACACTCCAGCTCACTCTCAACTCTAATCAAGACAGATAAACTAAATTAGTATGCAAGTACATGATTTCTAAGTAAGGATGCAGCAATCGATCGGCCACCGATCAGTATTGGCTGATTTCCGTGAAAAAGTATGTGATCGTCCATTGCCGAGTTGTCTCTTATTGTGTAGATCACTTTTAAAGTAGCATTAGAGAGGAAAAACAAGTTGCCCCCATATTTAAACTGTTATCATATATGTCTGATTTATGACACCAAAAGACTTATAAAGTTTGAGAATAAATAGATATGATCAAAATGGTATCAATCTCACAGGGATTCCTGAGCCATTTTGCCAAGCCAGTCACGAGATCTGTGACATAGTGTTAGCAACCACAGATCCCTTCCCCATCAACAACAATGCTAATCAATCAGACAACTGCATTTACTTTGGGAAAATTACGATCAGAACCTTATATTTTTGAGCCCGAACACAAAGAGGATGAGGAATACGTTTTAGAAGCTGAGTGCTCAAAGGATGTAGCTTTATTGAAACACTATATAGCATTAGCAGCATTGCTGTAGGTGCTAAACATACACACTAACCATAATAAAACAAACACTTACTGTACAATTTCCACTCTCGCTGGGATGTCGACTGACGGGACGCTCACATAATACTGTTTAGATGAAGAATCAATCACAATCCTCAAAAAAGTTTCGGCAACAAACGTCTTTTTGTGTCTTTTTTGCCAAGTTGACCAGCCTGTCGGTCCATGGCCACATTTGTAATATACCAGGTAAAAGATGTGTGAATTATAATCTAGAATTAACTTTTAGCAAGTTTGAGACAAAGCAGAAGCAGCCGCCGGCTTAGCTTGTCAACAATAGTTTGTCAACATTGCAGCAAATAAAAAACATTTCTTACATGTAACATCACTACTGGAGGACGAGGCTGAACATGTTACACACCGGGGTAAGGACAAACAACACACAGGAGCAGACAAGAAGACATGCTAATGCATTCACGCACAGTATAAAACGTTTGGTTGACAAAATGAGACAAAGAAGGAGTGGAAGATTTTACATGTAAACAAACTGTTGCGTCACAGTCCACACTATGGTGAGTTCAAGAACCGTCAAAATTAGTAGAACAAAATGATGTTCACCAAGTACTCATATTAAACATAATAAACAGTGTGGGCTTTCTAACAATTGGGAAGGTTTGTGTCATGTTTGACCTCAAACAAAAAATGTACTAAAACAAAAAATATATATTTTTCCACCATCTTTTTCCATTTTTAATCCTTTTTAAAAAAAAATGCTCCAAGGAGCCACTAGGGCGGTGCTGAGAGCCGCGGGTTGCTGACCCCCTAACTAAGGTGATAATGGATCAATGCATATATCGGTAGTGTCAATACCAAGGGCAGTATCAGTGTATGATAAATACTAGAGTGATTTGATCGATCTTTTTATGTTTTTTGGTTGTTTTTGCAGTGGTGGGCCGTGTCTGCTGGCCTAACTTAAATCATGATCATAAATTGATAAAAGTTCATTCTATCTTTTATTTGCTTTCCCTAAACATATAAAAGTGTTCAATATTTTCTCTTCATGTCATATTAGGGATAAGTTGCTGTTTTTACATTAGAGCTTTTATCCAATCAGAATTCGGCTAAATTGTTGCCAGCGGTGTGTGAAATCTGCCGGGGGCTTTTTGAATCAACAACGTGGCGGTGTGTGCAGTGTAGGCAAATGAGGCACATACAGTTGATAGACAGTTGCGATAGCCAATCAGATCAGGAGTTGTTGACAGTAGCCCCTCTAAGTTGCCGAACACTCACTTGTGACTTGTGCGTTGAGAAAACAGGAAGTGCTAGCCACAATTGTAACGAGCCACACATGGCTAGCAGGGAAATAATTTTGAGTGCTGCAAGTTGTGACTTCAAATATTTCATTTCAGACTTTGCTCAATAGGCATCGACGCGGTGAAATCACACATGCTATTCGCTAATCACAAGTCGGTGATTAAAGCCAGGCATCAGTTAACGGTGCCAACATTTCTTTGGCATGGCCAACAAAGCCACTTCTGCTGTCGCCACCACAACTGTCAGCTGCTGCTATCACTACAGAAAAATAGATACATAAATAAAAAAACATTCTCAGACCCTTGCGAGTCAATTCTAGTTAACTAGATAGTAACAGTTAATGTAATATGTTTAACTACTTAACGTTATCACTGTCAAATGTTACAATTGTGTCAATAAAGACAATTGGAAGCTTTTTATTTTTCTTTTATTTTTTTTTCTTTGACTTGTGTAGTTTAAAGGCCTACTGAAACCCACGACTACCGACCACGCAGGTGAAATAGATACTACATCCTGGGAAGACCTAGCAAAACACAGAATAACATGGAGAACTGCAGTCAGTGAAGGAGTGACAAAGTATGAGGAGAAAAGAACATCTATGATACTTGAAAAAAGGAGGAGGAGACTGGAAAGAAGAGTCATGCCAAAATGTATATTACCACCTGGTCTGATCTGTCCCATATGCGGCAGAAACTTCAAAGCTCGTATTGGCTTGTACAGTCACTGCAGAGCACATCATTCTTAGGGACGATGGACCCCTATCTTCTAACAGAAGAGGAGCCAGCAAGCAAGCAAGCAATATCAATGATGAAATCTTAACATTGCAACACATGCCAATACGGCCGGGTTAACTTCTAAAGTGCAATTTTAAATTTCCCGCTGAACTTCCGGTTGAAAACGTCTATGTATGATGACGTATGCGCGTGACGTCAATAGTTAAACGGAAGTATTCGGACACCATTGAATCCAATAAAAAAAAGCTCTGTTTTCATCTCAAAATTCCACAGTATTCTGGACATCTGTGTTGGTGAATCTTTTGCAATTTGTTTAATGAACAATGAAGACTGCAAAGAAGAAAGTTGTAGGTGGGATCGGTGTATTAGCGGCTGGCTGTAGCAACACAACCAGGAGGACTTTGACTTGGATAGCAGACGCGCTAGCCGACACTAGCCGACGCTAGCCGCCGACCGCACGGATGATCGGGTGAAGTCCTTCGTCCTTCCGTCGATTGCTGGAACGCAGGTGAGCACGGGTGTTGATGAGCAGATGAGGGCTGGCTGGCGTAGGTGGAGCGCTAATGTTTTTATCATAGCTCAGTGAGGTCCCGTTGTTAAGTTAGCTTCAATGGCGTCGTTTGCAACAGCATTGTTAAGCTTCACCAAGCTGGAAAGCATTAACCGTGTATTTACAGGTCCATGGTTTAATAGTATTGTTGATTTTCTGTCTATCCTTCCAGTCAGGGGTTTATTTCTTTTGTTTATATCTGCATTTAAGCCCGATGCTATCACGTTAGCTCCGTAGCTAAAGAGCTTTGCCGATGTATTGTCGTGGAGATAAAAGTCACTGTGAATGTCCATTTCGCGTTCTCGACTCTCATTTTCAAAAGGATATAGTATCCGAGGTGGTTTAAAATACAAATCCGTGATCCACAATAGAAAAAGGAGAAAGTGTGGAATCCAATGAATCCTTGTACCTAAGTTACGGTCAGAGCGAAAACAGATACGTCCTGCACTCCACTCTAGTCCTTCACTCTCACGTTCCTCATCCACGAATCTTTCATCCTCGCTCAATTTAATGGGGTAATCGTCGCTTTCTCGGTCCGAATCGCTCTCGCTGCTGGTGTAAACAATGGGGAAATGTGAGGAGTCCTTCAGCCTGTGACGTCACGCTACTTCCGGTACAGGCAAGGCTTTTTTTATCAGCGATCAAAAGCTGTGAACTTTATCGTCGATGTTCTCTACTAAATCCTTTCAGCAAAAATATGGCAATATCGCGAAATGATCAAGTATGAGACATAGAATGGATGTGCTATCCCCGTTTAAATTTTAAAAAATAATTTCAGTAGGCCTTTAATGGGAACCTTTTTTTTTTTTTTTTAAGAATTTATTAATCAAGCCAACAAAACAATACACAACAATACCATAATAATGCAATCCAAATCCAAAACCAAACCCGACCCAGCAACATTCAGAATAGCAATAAACAGAGCAATTGGAAGCTTTAGACGATATAAAATAACCATACGCGGTAGGACATGGGCATTTTTTTTTTTTTGGTGGCATTAAAAATGACATTAAAAAGCATTACATTAGAGTTGCTTATACCTGTAGAAACCAATGATAACGTTAGCTTGTTAATTTATTTTTTTTAAACTTATTTTGCAAATATGCACCGTAGCATTGCATATTTTGTTCAAGATAGTTCTAGATCACACGTGTCAAACTCAAGGCCCAGGGGGCCATATCTGGCTCGCCACCTCATTTTATGTGGGCCGCAAAGGCCTGTAATTACCATACGTCTATTTGTTTCTAAATGTTTCAACTTTCTATTTTGACAAAAAAAAAATACATGTACTGTATGCAATGTCATATGTTTGAAACATAATCTAATATTGCAACAAATATTATATTATCACACATTCCAAACATCAAAATAAGTTATGCTTGACTCATTTACTTATCCATGAAATTGTACAATGTAAAAATAATTTTTCAGTAAAAACTGGTAGCTCAGTTGCCAGAATTTTACCGCAAAAACACAAAACAAAAAAATTGTTAATATTGTTTTTCCATTTACAGTAATACACGGTAAAAACAACGACCGTAGATTTTACAGTAAAACAGTGGTACTGTTGTTATTGTTATTGTACATTTTATGGTAAAAATTTCAGCAGCTAAACTTTACTCTAAAATGTACATAGTTTTCTTACAGTGTAAGTAAAAATGAATAACATAGATAATTGTGTAATGAAGCAATTTAAAATATATATATTATCCACTGTTACAAGTGGCCCTCTGAGGGCAGCCATAACTGCCATGTGGCCCCCAATGAAAACAGGTTTGACACCCTTGTTCTAGGTAGTAGTTTTTGCTTTTGACTATGGTTGTACGGTATACTAGTATTAGTATAGTACCGCAATACAAATTAATCATTTTCGGTACCATATCGCCTCTGAAATGTACCGGTCCCGCACCCCCCGTTGTCTTCACGTCATGACATTGCTGGTTTACGAGCAGAGGAGCATGTTCGGCAGCGCACAATCACGGAGTACTTACAAGCAGACACAGTGTGTAGACAGAAAAGGGAGAACGAACGCATTGTGGCTTAAAAACTAACGATAAAGGTGAAGTTATAACACTGAAACGCCCTCAGGAAGAGGTGCTTTAAGACATGGCTAACTAGCTAGCAGCTAATGTCCAGCCCCAGTCGGCAATGTTTTAGCTACTTCTAAATCACTAATCCTCGCCTCCATGGCGACAAATAAAGTAAGTTTCTTCCAAGTATCATCCCTGCAGGACGAGGAATAGCTAAACATGCTTCACTACACACCGTAGCTCACCGGCGTCAAAATGTAAACAAATGCCATTGGTAGATCTACACCTAACATCCACTGTAATTATATCAAGTACAGGCACGTATCTAGTCGATACTACTATTATTACGTCGATATTTTTTGGCATCACAACATCTTTTTTCGTTTAAAAAAAATGTATATTATGTTTATAAACTCCGTAAATATGTCCCTGGACACATGAGGACTTTAAATATGACCAATGTATGATCCTGTAACTACTTGGTATCGGATTGATACCCAAATGTGTGGTATCATCCAAAACTAATGTAAAGTATCAAAAACAGAAGAATAAGTGATTATTACATTTTCACACTAGTGTACATAGAACATGTTAAAAGAGAAAGTAAGCAGATATTAACAGTAAATGAACAAGTAAATTAATAATTAATTTTCTAGCACTTGTTAAAGTTAAAGGTAAAGTACCAATGATTGTCACACACACACTAGGTGCGGTGAAATGTGTCCTCTGCATTTGACCCATCCCCTTGTTCACCCCCTGGGAGGCGAGGGAAGAAGTGGGGGTGAACAAGGGGATGGGTCAAATGCAGAGGACACATTTCACCACACCTAGTGACAATCATTGGTACTTTAACTTTAACTTTAACAAGTGGTAGAAAATTAATTATTAATTTACTTGTTCATTTAATGTTAATATCTGCTTACTTTCTCTTTTAACATGTTCTATGTACACTAGTGTGAAAATGTAATAATCACTTATTCTTCTGTTTTTGACACTTTACATTAGTTTTGGATGATACCACACATTTGGGTATCAATCCGATACCAAATAGTTACAGGATCATACATTGGTCGTATTCAAAGTCCTCATGTGTCCAGGGACATAATTTAAATAAAAATAATAGAATGATAAATGACACAATATGTTACTGCATACAGTATTTTAGCAGACTAATTAGGAGCCTTTGTTTGTTTACTTACTACTAAAAGACTAGTTGTCTTGTATGTTCACTATTTTATTTAAGGACTTAACTGCAATAAAAAACATATGTTTAATGTACCCTAAGATTTTTTGTTGAAAATGAAGCCAATAATGCAATTTTTTTGATACCGTTACATTGTCAATAGCACTCACCATGAATTTATTGTAAAAAATACAGTTAATGTGAAATGATGATATGATGATATGATCTCTCTCATTCATGATTGGAATCTCAGAATGTACATACTTATAAGTTCAAGGTATATATTCAAGCCGAGACTAGCATGCGCGTGAAATATTTGTTGTTTTTGCAACACGGAACGTGTCGCATCTTCGACAGATTATCTTTATTGTTCTGTGCCACTTTCATAAAAAGGACACATTTTTCAACTCTAAAAAAAAAATCAATAAGCATACACTGGGAAAATTATTTTTTAATGCATTTTTCCATTTTATTATACTGTGTCTTTCATTCCTTGTATTTTTTACAACCACCAAAAATATCTCTATCACTGATCAGAGGGGATTTGGATCTAATTATTCCACTGATCTGATTACTGAGCTAACAATTTTCCTCTTGATTGGCTGATGTTATCTTGTGCAAACTTTATTTGGTATACATCAAACCCCTTCGTGACTGACGGGCGGCAATCTTCCTTCCCCTGGCGTGTGGCGGGGAGCCAAGTGGCCAATAAGTGTCCTTGTGACGGACACTAAATTGCAGCGGTGGGAAGTGTTGACGGTTGGAACTGCTGACAGGACGGGTGAGCAAAGGAACAAGCAACAGACACACCTTAGACTGCTGACAGGAAACATCACCTTAGTCTGAGGTGAACATCAGTACTTGAAAGTCAGTCGGCGGGTCGAAATATGAGTTCATCAAAATGATTATCACACTTCCAATAACAGCAGTTTGAATATGCTTATTTGTGTTTACCCAATGCATACCATGTATTATGCAGTAACTGCTTGTTTGGTTTGGCCTGATACTTTGTTCATAATCATTCGGGGCAATGCTGGAATTTGCTGACACAAACATGTGATGTGTTGATTGATTGATTGATTGAAACTTAAATAAATAATGAAAAATGGGTTATACTTGTATAGCGCTTTTCTACCTTCAAGGTACTCAAAGCGCTTTGACAGTATTTCCACACTCACCCATTCACACACACATTCACACACTGATGGCGGGAGCTGCCATGCAAGGCGCTAACCAGCAGCCATCAGGAGCAAGGGTGAAGTGTCTTGCCCAAGGACACAACGGACGTGACTAGGAAGGTAGAAGGTTTGAATTGAACCCCAGTAACCAGCAATTGCTGGCACAGCCACTCTACCAACTTCGCCATGCCGTCCCTTGTAAAAAAACGTGTATTAGTAGATTGTACAGTACAGTACATATTCCGTACAATTGACCACTAAATGGTAACACCCCAATAAGTTTTTCAACTTGTTTAAGTCGGGGTCCACGTTAATCAATTCATGGTAAAAACAGACAGGATGATATAGTGCATCTCGTTATATGTCTGTGTCAGATTAATATAACTACACCAGGCCTGGACAATTAGTTTGACTCGGGGGCCAAATTTAGAGAAAAAAAATGTGTCTGGGGGCCGGTATATCTATTTTTAGGAACACTAATACAAAACCTCACAATAATGTCTGATTGAATGCTAAAAACGTTATAACAGACCGCCTTAAAAAAAAACGGAATGGAATTTTACACTTTTTTACTGAATGAGACACCCAGAATGTACATGAAAATAAAGAATGTGGGATCTACGATATAAACTGTGAACGATAAAACACTGAATATTGACAACATATGAACGTCACACCCCCTCTCCATCGACATATTTTACAATCAAGCGAAACGCAACAAAAATGCAACAAACACAACGAAATATGAACGCCGAGGGTAAAAAAACAATACACCTATGATCTGATATATCTGACATAGCTTTAGAACTTTGTTGTTAAAATCTCCTTCCGCGTCTGTCCCTGACACCCACATTTCAGGCTGGCCGCCCTGGAAACACTCTGTGGAAATGCTCCCCACCCACACTGCTTGGTGCCTCATCTGAGCTGCTGTGACTTAGATTACCATAGTAACTACGAGAGTTGTACGGTATACCGGTATTAGTATAGCACCGCGAGACTAATTAATCATATTTGGTACTATAACGCCTCTGAAAAGTACCGGTCCTCCACGCCCCCGTCGTGTCATTTCTGGTTTACGAGCAGAGGAGCATGTTCGGCAGCACACAAGCATGGAGTGTAGACAGAAAAGGAAGAACAGACGCATTTTGGCCTGAATACTAACGATAAATGGGAAGTTATAACACTGAAACGCCTACCGGAAGAGGTGCTTTAAGACATCCGCAGTCGACAGTTTTTAGCTACCGTATTTTCCGCACCATAAGCCGCCCCGTGTTATAAGCCGCACCTTCAATGAATGGCATATTTCAAAACTTTGTTTACCTGTAAGCCACCCCGTGTTATAAGCCGCACCTACGCTGCGCTAAAGGGAATGTCAAAAAAACAGTCAGATAGGTCAGTCAAACTTTAATAATATATTACAAACCAGCGTTCTAACAACTCTGTTCACTCCCAAAATGTAATGTGCAAATGTGCAATCACAAAAATAGTAACACTCAAAATAGTGCAGAGCAATAGCAACATCAATAACTCGACGTTGCTCGAACGTTAATGTCACACAACACACAAAATAAACATTTAAAGCTCACTTTCTGAAGTTATTACTCATCCACAAATCCCTCAAATTATTCTTCTTCGGTGTGCTTCACTTGTTTTTTTGACACCATCTGTGATGTGGGCGCGCATGCAGTCGTAGATCAACAGGGAAGGAGCTGCGTGAAAAAAGTCACCCGGTCTCTTTGCGTAAACTTCTATCAACCACTCGCTCATCTTTTCTTCATCCATCCATCCCTTCGAGTTAGCTTTTATGATGACGCCGGCTGGAAAGTTCTCTTTTGGCAAGGTCTTCCTTTTGAATATCACCATGGGTGGAAGTTTATTGCCGTTAGCATGGCAAGCTAGAACCACAGTGAAGGACGACTTCTCATTCCCTGTGGTGCGAATATTCACCGTACGTGCTCCCGTTGTATCCACAGTGCGGTTCACAGGAATATCAAAAGTCAGTGGAACCTTGTACGCGTGTCTCTTAGTAGGAGACATTTTGTGGTCTTTACAGAAACACACAAATGAAATGAAACGTATTATCCGTGCGCTTCTTCTTCTACGAGGGCGGGTGCTCACCTTGGCGGTTGCTTACCGTAGAAGAAGAAGCGCTTCCTCTTCTATGGGGAAAAAAGATGACGGCTGTTTACCGTAGTTGCGAGACCTAAACTTTATGAAAATAAATATTAATATTAATCCATATATAAGGCGTACCGGGTTATAAGCCGCACTGTCAGCTTTTGAGAAAATGTGTGGTTTTTAGGTGAGGCTTATGATTTCGGAAAATACGGTACTTCTAAATCAGAAATCCTCGCCTCCATGGCGACAAATAAAGTAAGTTTCTTACAAGTATCATCCCTGCAGGACGAGGAATAGCTAAATATGCTTCACTACACACCGTAGATCACCGGCGTCAAAATGTAAACAAAAGCCATTGGTGGATCTACACCTAACATCCACTGTAATGATACCAATTACAGGAGCGTATCTAGGATACTACTGTGATTACGTCAATATTTTTTGGCATCACAACATCTTCTTGCGTTTAAAAAAAAATGTATATTACGTTTATAAACTCAGGAAATATGTCCCTGGACACATGAGGACTTTGAATATGACCAATGTATGATCCTGTAACTACTCGGTATTGGATTGATACCCAAATTTGTGGTATCATCCAAAACTAACGTAAAGCATCCAAACAACAGGAGAATAAATGATTATTACATTAAGAGTCCATTTTTACAGTTTGTCCCTCATAATGTTGACAAAATAATAGAATGATAAATGACACAATACGTTACTGCATACGTCAGCAGCTAAATTAGGAGCCTTTGTTTGTTTACTTACTACTAAAAGACAAGTTGTCTTGAATGTTCACTATTTTATTTAAGGACAAACTTGCAATAATAAACATATGTTTAATGCACCCTAAATAGTTTTGTTAAAATAAAGCCAATAATGCAATTTTTTGTGGTCCCCTTTATTTAGAAAAGTATCGAAAAGTACCTAAATCATTTTTGTACCGGTACCAAAATATTGGTATCGGGACAACACTATTAACTAGTATATCATGCAAAAGCGCAGATTCCAACCATTGAAATACTTTGTATAGTTCAAGACTTACGATCATTTGAAAACATCACTGCACGTCATAATGGCAGCTACAGTTTCCATCTTAAAGATCTAAAAAAAAATATATGGAAATGTCTGGCGGGCCAGATTGAAGAGGTCAATTTGCCCAGGTCTGAACTACACCCACTCAATAAAAATATCAACCTACCACTGCACGGTTGCACCGACCAAAACATGATCTTGCCATGGAATCACCTGAATACCGAATTGCGGCAGACCTTTACGTGGAGGACATGGAAAAGAGCGCTCTGAGCTCTTTTGAGTCATTGGTACAGATATGTGGAAGCCTTCACCCAGCACATTAAAGGCCTACTGAAATGTTTTTCTTATTTAAACGGGGATAGCAGATCCATTCTATGTGTCATACTTGATCATTTCGCAATATTGCCATATTTTTGCTGAAAGGATTTAGTAGAGAACATCGACGATAAAGTTCGCAACTTTTGGTCGCTGATAAAAAAAAAGCCTTGCCTGTACCGGAAGTAGCGTGACGTCAAAGGTTGAAAGGCTCCTCACATTTCCCCATTGTTTTCAATACAGCGAGAGCGATTCGGACCGAGAAAGCGAAATATTACCCCATTAATTTGAGCGAGGATGAAAGATTTGTGGATGAGGAACGTGAGAGTGAAGGACTAGAGTGCAGTTCGCTCTGACCGTAACTTAGGTACAAGCTGGCTCATTGGACTCCACACTCTCTCCTTTTTCTATTGTGGATCACGGATTTGTATTTTAAACCACCTCGGATACTATATCCTCTTGAAAATGAGGGTCGAGAACGCCAAATGGACATTCACAGTGACTTTTATCTCCACGACAATACATCGGCAAAACACTTTAGCTACGGAGCTAGCATGATAGCATCGGGCTTAACTGCATATAGAAACAAAATAAATAAGCCCCTGACTGGAAGGATTGACAGAAAATCAACAATACTATTAAACCATGGACCTGTAAATACACGGTCAATGCTTTCCAGCCTGGCGAAGGTTAACAATGCTGTTGCTAACGACGCCATTGAAGCTAACTTAGCAACGGGACCCCACAGAGCTATGCTAAAAACATTAGCTATCCACCTACGCCAGCCAGCCCTCATCTGCTCATCAACACCCGTGCTCACCTGCGTTCCAGCGATCGACGGTGCGACGAAGGACTTCACCCGATCACCGATGCGGTCGGCAGCTAGCGTCGGATAGCGCGTCTGCTATCCACCTCAAAGTCCTCCTGTTTGTGTTGCTGCAGCCAGCCGCTAATACACCGATCCCACCTACAACTTTCTTCTTTGCAGTCTTCATTGTTCATTAAACAAATTGCAAAAGATTCACTAACTTAGATGTCCAGAATAATGTGGAATTTTGAGATGAAAACAGAGCTTTTTGTATTGGATACAATGGCGTCCAAATACTTCCGTTTCAACGATTGACGTCACGCGCATACGTCAACATACATAGACGTTTTCAACCGGAAGTTTAGCGGGAAATTTAAAATTGCACTTTATAAGTTAACCCGGCCGTATTGGCATGTGTTGCAATGTTAAGATTTCATCATTGATATATAAACTATCAGACTGCGTGGTCGGTAGTAGTGGGTTTCAGTAGGCCTTTAACTCAGTGGACAAAAAACATAAATTTCACACTTGGGGATGTCAAAGCCAGCAAGTTGTCTTTTTTTGGACTGTGACGTATACGGGGGCCTCCGAAAAGCGAAAACCCCCACATACCGATCAATACCTACTTTTTGACTCACACCACCCACTACAAACTGGGCTTTATCACAGAGCTGAGAATGTTCCCTCCAGCCCACAGGCCATAGAGAAAGAGCATCAACATTTGAGGGAAGCCCCTCAAAACCTGTGGTTACCCGTGCTGGTCATTTGCGAAAAGTGCATCCGGTTCTCGAAGAAACAAGAACAAGATGGATGAGGAGGAAAAAGGTGACAGACACACAAATATTGTCATTCTGTATGTATTAGGTCTATCTGAGAAACTCAGAAGGACTTTTAACCAACACAACATTCCAGTACACTTCACACCAGGCAACACCCTGAGACAGAGACTGGTGCATCCTAAAGACCGGACACACCAAACCCACAAAAACAATTTAGTGTATGCTATTAAGTGTAATGATGAATGCAATGATTCATATATCGGGGAAACTAAACAACCACTAAGCCGACGCAAGGCACCAGGGCCGGCCCGTGGCATAGGCCGTATAGGCAAATGCTAAGGGTGCCGTCCATCAGGAGGCGCCACGCCAGTGCCACAAATGTTGGAGAAAAAAAAAAAAAAAATGTTGGTACAATTATTTCTAAATACAAAAAAATAATCCCACGTTAATTAAAATGCAAAGTAAAGCCTATATAATAGACATATTATTTGTGCAGTGGTCCCCAAAAAGGTTGGGGACCACTGCCTTAGGGAACAAAAATTTAGAGATTCTGGACAGGGAGGTGGGATGGTACAAAAGAAGAGTGAGTCTACCCTACACAATTGGTCCCCAACCACCGGGCCGCGGCCCGGTACCGGTCCGTGGATCGATTGGTACCGAGCCGCACAAGAAATAAAAAAAAATTAAAAAAATAAAATATATATATATATGTATATATATATATATATATATATATATATATATATATATATATATATATATATATATATATATATATATATATATATATGTATATATATATATATATATATATATATATATATATATATATATATATATATATATATATATATATATATATGTATATATATATATATATATATATATATATATATATATATATATATATATATGTATATATATATATATATATATATATATATATATATATATATATATATATATATATATATATTTTTTTTTTTTTTTTTTTTTTTTTTTAAATCAACATAAAAAACACAAGATACACTTACAATTAGTGCACCAACCCAAAAAACCTCCCTCCCCCATTTACACTTATTCACACTCATTCGCACAAAAGGGTTGTTTCTTTCTGTCATTAATATTTCTGGTTCCTACATTATATATCAATATCGATCAATGCAGTCTGCAAGGGATACAGTCCGTAAGCACGCATGATTGTATTTTTTAATGACAAAAAACAAAAAAAAAACAAAAATATATATATAATTTTTTTTTTTTTTTTTAAATCCCCCCCCCCAGTCCGTGGGACAAATTTTCAAGCGTTGACCGGTCTGCAGTTACAAAAAGGTTGGGGACCACTGCCCTACACCATAGAGCTGATACTCCCTGCGCACACTCTGACTATGGGAGCGCCACTGCCACCTACTGTAGCGGAAGTACAATTACACTTTATTCTAGTGCGGCAAAAAAAGCATTGTTGCCCCGAGGTCAAACGCGTGGCATCACACTACGACCCCGCCCCCTAGGGTGGCCCGCCCCCATTATTTAGTTTTTTTTAATACTATATTTCACAAAATTACACAAAATCTTGTCCTTATTTCCCCAGAAATAATAAACATTATGGCGAATGTCATAAATATGGAAAAAAATAAATAAACACAAAACAACAAAAAACAAAAAAAACTCTTATCTTTGTACGCTTATGCAGAGACATACAGAGAATCATACTACAGAGAAGGCGTGTTTACCTATGCTGGTCATATATATCATATACATATACGTATGTACACATACACACATGCAATATTGACCTACATTCTATTTATATACTATCATTTTTAACAATAACTATATTACGGCCTTATTTGAGAAGGGACAGATTTAAGGACACCTGTTACGTATGTCTAGCTTGTGTGCTATTGTGTGCTTAGCTGTTGTGTAGCTGTTAGCTCCGAGTAGCCTATACCATGCCGTGTTTACCTTTTTGTACAAAACTCAAAACCAGTGAAGTTGGCACGTTGTGAAATTTGTAAATAAAAACAGAATACAATGATTTGCAAATCCTTTTCAACTTATATTTAAGCAAATAAACTGCAAAAACAAGATATTTAATGTTCGAACTGAGAAACTTAATGTTTTTTTGGGCAAATAATCATTAACTTAGAATTTAATGGCAGCAACACATTGCAAAAAAGTTGGCACAGGGGCATTTTTACCACTGTGTTACATGGCTTGTCCTTTTAACAACAGTAAGTAAACGTTTGGGAACTGAGGAGACCAATTGTTTAAGGTTTTTGGGTGGAATTTGTTCCAATTCTTGCTTGATGTACAGCTTAAGTTGTTCAACAGTCCAGGGTCTCCGTTGTGGTATTTTAGGCTTCATATTGCGCCACACATTTTCAATGGGAGACAGGTTTGGACTACAGGCAGGCCAGTCTAGTACCCACACTCTTTTACTATGAAGCCACACTGTTGTAACACTTGGCTTGGCATTGTTTTGTCTGAAATAAGCAGGGGCGTCTGTGATAACGTTGCTTGGATGGCAAAATATGTTGCTCCAAAACCTGTATGTACCTTTCAACATTAATGGTGCCTTCACAGATGTGTAAGTTACCCATGCTTTGGGCACTAATACACCCCCATACCATCACAGATATTGGCTTTTGAACTTTTCGCCTCCAACAATCCGGAGGGTTCTTTTCTTCTTTGTTCTGGAGGACACAGCGTGCACAGTTTCCAAAAAAAATGTGAAATGTGGACTCGTCAGACCACAGAACACTATTCCACTTTGTATCAGTCCATCTTAGATGAGCCCGGGCCCAGCGAAGCCGGCGGCGTTTCTGGGTGTTGTTGATGAATGGCTTTTGCTTTGCGTAGTAGACTTTTAACTTGCACTTACAGATGTAGCGACCAACTGTAGTTACTGACAGTGGGTTTCTGAAGTGTTCCAGAGCCGATGTGGTGATATCTTTTACACACTGATGTCACTTTTTGATGCAGTGCTGCATGAGGGATCAAAGGTCAGAGGCTTAGCCGCTTACGTGCAGTGATTTCTCCAGATTCTTTGAACCTTTTGATGATATTACGGAAGGCAGATGGTGAAATCCCTAAATTCCTTGCAGTAGCTCGTTGAGAAGTGTTGTTCTTAAACTGTTCAAAAATTTGCTCATGCATTTGCTCACAAAGTGGTGACCCTCGCCCCATCCTTGTTTGTGAATGACTGAGCATTTCATGGAAGCTGCTTTTATACCCAATCATGGCGCCCAAATGTTCCCAATTAGCCTGTTCACCTGTGGGATGTTCCAAATAAGTGTTTGATGAGCATTCCTCAACTTTCTCAGTCTTTTTTGCCACTTGTGGCAGCTTTTTTGAAACATGTTGCAGGCATCAAATTCCAAATGAGCTAATACTTGCAAAAAAAATAACAACGTTTTGTAGTTCGAATGTTAAGTATCTTGTCTTTGCAGTCTATTCAATTGAATATAGGTTGAAAAGGATTAGCTAATCATTGTATTCTGTTTTTATTTACGATTTACACAGCGTGCCAATTTCACTGGTTTTGGGTTTTGTACGAGAAGGACATTTAGATGTTAAGTAACTGTCCAGCTTGTATCGGAGCTTTTAGATGCAAGCCGACATGATCCGATTCTTTAAGCTGATATCGGATCGATAATTGTGACATTGTGTAATTTGTCGTCTATGGACCTTGAATTCTTACGTCATGAAATAAAGAATGATTAATCATGTTGTTCATTGATGTTTTGAATGAATGAGAAGCAGATGATATTTTAACGTTAACTATCGCTATGTATTATCGTTGTGTACTTATCACTATGATTGGTTCTTGTTATAACTATGCAAGAGCTAGTTACATTAAAAAATACAGATCGTCGTATCATTTTTACAGAATCTTAAATGTTTCGGTTCTTCGTATGCATCCTTGCAACCAAAAAAAGGCATTTTCATAAAATGTATCACTAGAATTCGGACTTGCGTACATTTTCAGATCTACTGTTACATGAATAGAATATTTCAGTACTCTTTTCCTTTGTTGCACTACCAAGATGTGTGCCTCTGAACACTTGAAGTGATCTGTCATGTAAATAAAATAAAAAAAAACCCTAAGGAATTGCATTAAAGATGCTCAGAGCCAGCTGCAGCACCTGTATTGCTGTTCTGTCGATAATTGGTGAGAGCATGTTTCAAACAGCTGATTTCCCTGCTGTGGTATAGAGCAGGCTCATTGCTGTAGTGGGAGCTGAAAAAAAACCAAAAGGAAAACTGCCAGTCAAGGGGGGAAAAAAAAAATGTTACACAAGCTGTTAAGATCTAAATGCAAGGAGATGTAACAACGTCCATGTCATGCATGGAAAGCATTAACCTGTCTTTTGGCGTGCTTGCAGTGGGGAATATTAGCCCCTGTCAGCCCGTACACTGCTGAGTCTTGGTGACATTTGGTACTCTGGACGCACACGACTTTCACACACACGTGGACAAAGTGGACAAAGATATCGTGACGTAAGGTTATGGTGAAAATATGTGCTCGTTCCTCTTTTGCCGCGATAACAGTTTTTACTCTACAGCAGGGGTCCCCAAACTACGGCCCGCGGGCCAGATACGGTCCGCAAGCGTCGAAAATCAGGCCAGCTGGTAGTCCCGAGTAAAAAATATAATATCTTTTTTTTTTTTTTTTTATTTGGATTTTTTTAATCTGCCCTTACTAGCCCATCCATCAATCCATTTTCTCCTGCTTGTTACTCTCGGGGTCTCCTAGCTGCTCAGGCAAATCATATTGTCTAAAAATACATTTTCCCATCGATAAAGTGACGTCATCACGCTCTCGCCGCAGTGAATTGGTGCAAGAGGAAAAAAAATGTCAACAATCGTCGGGGAAAAGTGAAATAGACTCCCGAGTGTAGAGTTTTTAAAAATCAGTGGAAATATGACTTTTTTTTTGTACAATGTAAGGAAAGGGCAGTTCGTCTAATCTGCAATGAGACAGATTATATATATATATATATATATATATACTGTATATATATATATATATATATATATATATATATATATATATATATATATATATATATATATATATATATATATATATATATATATATACATACACATTTATATATATATATATATATATATATATATATATATATATATATATATATATATATATATACATACATATATATATATATATATATATATATAAATATATATATATATATATATATATATATATATATATATATATATATATATATATATATATATATATATATATATATATTTATATATATATATATATATATATATATATATATATATATATATATATATATATATATATATATATATATATATATATATATATATATTTATATATATATATATATATATATATATATATATATATATATTTATTTATATATATATATATATATATATATATATTAGGGGTGGGCAATTAATGCGTTAATTTTGAGTTAACCCATCAATCTATTAACGCCGACAAATACTTTATCGCGCGTTATTGCGTATGTTTTTTTAACATGCTTTTATTTTGTTAACGCCTATTGCTGGCTCCTGCGGAAAAGGAAGGAGAACGCAGTAGAAAACAAAACAATTATGGAGAAGAAGGGTAACTCAACAGAACTTTTATAGGGTCATTTTCATTATAAAGTACTTCTAGGCGGCAGAATTGACAGAAGCAAAGTGGTTTGTAGCCACTGCCAAGCTGAATTTTCTTATCACAGGAGTACTTCCAGTCTAAAATATCACCTTAACGCGAAGCACATTGTTGATGCGAGCAAACCATTCAACAAAGCAAAAAGTGGAGCCAGGCTTCGGCAGACTACGTTAAATGCAGCGTGCGTCAGAAGTATAGATAAACCAGAGCAAGAGAAGCTAACAAATGCCATAGCGAAGTGGATAGTTACAGACTGTAGACCCATTAGTGTTGTGGAAGACGCCCGCCATCGCAACACGTGACAGCACGTATGAGCCGCCATCAAGACGCACCAAGAATACACGAGTTGTATGAAAAGGAGAGGACTGTAAAAGTGACAACTTTACAACGTGCAGCTGTAGTTGCTCTCAGTGGGGACTACTGGACATCAATCGGTAAGCAAAATTACCTCTGAGTTACAGTGCATTATATTGATGACAAGTGGGTGCTGCATTCACATGTTCTGTCTATAATGAAAACAGAGGAGAGGCATTATGGAAGGGAAAATTAGAGGAAAATGTTTCTGCTGTTACCTCAGAAATTGCCTGTTCGGATGTTATGATTGTGGCTCAGGGATTTGTAAATAGATTATATTTATTTTCCATAACAAACAGGATAACTTAAATACCCTGGCAGTGGCAATAAACTTGAATGTTTGTATTGACATTTTTTGAGTTCCATCCATCCATCCATCTTCTTTCGTTTATCTGAGGTTGGGTCGCGGGGGCAGCAGCCTAAGCAGGGAAGCCCAGACTTCCCTCTCCCCAGCCAATTCGTCCAGCTCTTACCGGGGGATCCCGAGGCATTCCCAGGCCAGCCGGGAGACATAGTCTTCCCAACGTGTCCTGGGTCTTCCCCGTGGCCTCCTACCGGTCGGTCGTCCCCTAAACACCTCCCTAGGGAGGCGTTCGGGTGGCATCCTGACCAGATGCCCGAACCACCTCATCTGGCTCTTTTCCACGTGGAGGAGCAGCGGCTTTACTTTGAGCTCCTCCCGGATGGCAGAGCTTCTCACCCTATCTCTAAGGGAGAGCCCCGCCACCCGACGGTGGAAACTCATTTCGGCCGCTTGTACCCGTGATCTTGTCCTTTCGGTCATAACCCAAAGCTCATGACCATAGGTGAGGATGGGAACGTAGATTGACCGGTAAATTGAGAGCTTTGCCTTCCGGCTCAGCTCCTTCTTCACCACAACGAATCGATACAGCGTCCGCATTACTGAAGACGCCGCACCGATCCGCCTGTCGATCTCACGATCCACTCTTCCCTCACTCGTGAACAAGACTCTGAGGTACTTGAACTCCTCCACTTGGGGCAGGGTCTCCTCCGCAACGCGGAGATGGCACTCCACCCTTTTCCGGGCGAGAACCATGGACTCGGACTTGGAGGTGCTGATTCTCATCCCAGTCGCTTCACACTCAGCTGCGAACCGATCCAGTGAGAGCTGAAGATCCTGGCCAGTTGCAGCCATCAGGACCACATCATCTGCAAAAAGCAGAGACCTAATCCTGCAGCCACCAAACCAGATCCCCTCAACGCCCTGACTGCGCCGAGAAATTCTGTCCATAAAAGTTATGAACAGAATCGGTGACAAAGGGCAGCCTTGGCGGAGTCCAACCCTCACTGGAAACGTGTCCGACTTACTGCCGGCAATGCGGACCAAGCTCTGGCACTGATCGTACAGGGAGCGGACCGCCACAATCAGACAGTCCGATACCCCATACTCTCTGAGCACTCCCCACAGGACTTCCCGAGGGACACAGTCGAATGTCTTCTCCAAGTCCACAAAACACATGTAGACTGGTTGGGCAAACTCCCATGCACCCTCAAGGTTCAACTTTATTGTCCCCGCGGGGAAATTTGTCTTGGGCACAGTGAATCATTGCTTTCTTAACATACACAAAAACAACAGAACAAAAACACAAGCACAGACACAACCACAACCAGACAACTAACATTTAAACATCAGAACATGGAGCTTGATAGACATAGGTGGCACTTTGATGTAGGCATAAAATCTACAGTAATAAGGAGTCCGTTAAGCTAGAACTAGCCAGTGCCAGGCTGGATAATCCCTGCACACATAGCAATTCTCTTAGAATAATATACAACTCACATAATGTTTTTTCTGCGTCAGAGGTGGACATGCATTTTACTGAGGTGGCAAACAATCTGAAAATTCCTGTCATATCAATTCCTAGATATGGTCGAAAGTATTTAAAGTGAACTACGCATAATAAACGTAACATTATTAATATTGCTACTACGGATACTTTCAACAAAAACTCCACAAAACAACCCACTACCTATAATATGGGCTTTTTAAACATAAGATTATTGTCTTCCAAAACGTTATTAGTTAATGAAGTCATTAGAGACAACAATCTTGATGTCGCTGGTCTAGCCGAGACCTAGCTCAAACCAGACGAATTGTTTGCGCTGGGTGAGGCGTCTCCTCCTGGCTATACGGGAACGCATATTGCCCGTCCCATTAAAAGGGGTGGGGGTGTTGCACTAATATACAACAAAAACTTTAGCCTTACCTCGGACCTAAATAATAAATATAACTCGTTTGAAGTGCTTACTATGAGGTTTGTCACACCGCTGCCTCTGCACCTGGCTGTCATCTACCGCTCCCCAGGGCCCTATTCGGACTTTATCAATGAATTTTCAGATTTCGTTGCTGATCTAGTGACGCACGCCGACAATATAATCATAATGGGAGACTTTAACATCCATATGAATACCCCATCGGACCCTCCGTGCGTGGCGCTCCAGACTATAATTGATAGCTGTGGTCTTACACAAATAATAAATGAACCCACGCATCGCAACGGTAATACGATAGATCTAGTGCTTGTCAGGGGTGTCACCACCTCTAAAGTTACGATACTCCCGTACACTAAAGTAATGTCCGATCATTACCTTATAAAATTCGAAGTTCTGACTCATTGTCAACAAACTAATAATAATAATAATAACTACTATAGCAGCCGCAACATTAATGCTGCCACAACGATGACTCTTACTGACCTACTGCCTTCGGTAATGGTACCATTCCCAAATTATGTGGGCTCTATTGATAACCTCACTAACAACTTTAACGAAGCCCTACGTGACACCATTGATAGCATAGCACCGCTAAAGCTAAAAAAGGGCCCCTAAAAGGCGTACCCCATGGTTTACAGAAAAAACTAAAGCCCATGAATTATCATGTAGAAAGCTAGAACACAAATGGCGCGCGACTAAACTTGAGGTTTTCCATCAAGCATGGAGTGATAGTTTATTAACTTATAAACGCATGCTTACCTCAGCTAAAGCTAAATATTACTCAAATCTCATACATCTCAACAAAAATGATCCTAAATTTTTGTTTAGTACAGTAGCATCGCTAAGCCAACAAGGGACTCCTCCCAGTAGCTCCACCCACTCGGCAGATGACTTTATGAATTTCTTTAATAAGAAAATTGAACTCATTAGAAAAGAGATTAAAGACAATGCATCCCAGCCACAACTGGGTTCTATTAACACAGATACGACTGTATATACGACGAACACTGTGTTAGGATCCGCTGCCCGGATCATAGTTTGTTTAAGTTTTCTAGTCACATGTGTTTTCAGCCCCTTGTGTTTGTTCGTTTCTGTTGCCATGACAGCAGATTATGCTCAGCTGCCTCTGGTTAGTGTTCGAGACGCTCACCTGTTGTCCGGGCACTAATCAGAGGGCTATTTAGTCTTTGCCCTGGCCTCACTCTGCCTGGCTTCCTAATTTGCTTTCACGCAACAGCTAACGACCACCTTGTTTCCTGCTAGCTCTCATGCTATATTATTTTGCTTACTAGCTCCCACGCTAGTCGTTTTTGTTTTTTTCTGTCTGATTTATTTGTGGAAATAAATCATTTTCCTACCTGCAAGCTGTGTCCGAGCCGTCTGCATCCTTGGGAGAACACCTCGCACCACGATGCGACCCGGTCGTTACAGTAGGAAGCCAGCAAGAAGAAGTTCTCTCGCAGCGAGCATGTCGGAGGAGAGGGACGAAGGTGCGTGGATGGTGTTGCGAGCGATGGAGGCGGAGACTCTCCGCTACTCCCCCTCGGAGCGCCAGGACCTGATCTGGGGTCCTAACGGAAAGTTGGTCCCAATCCACTCCGTTTGGCCCGAGGACATCGCCACACCTCCGCACCACCGGACGCGTCAGCGAAGACGGAAGCCACCCAAGAGGTCTTCACTTCGCCGCCAAGACGCGCCACTCCCTCAAACTCCTCCGCCGGTACACAGCAAGCTACATTCAGCCCAAGATTTCCCTCTTCAAAGGTCTGTTAATCCCATCAACTACCTTACCGATGATTGTTATGACTGGCCTGTCAATCACTGGGACTGCAGCTATGACGTCATTCCGTCGGCACCCCCTGATGACACGCCGCTTGATGACGTTGTCCCGTCCATTTTGGATGACGTCATAGACAAAGACTTTTTTAGACATCATGTCAATTCTTCCTGCCAGCCATTTTCAAGTGACTTTAATTCTAAGATAAAACATTACCAGGACATTTTTTTAAGGACTAAATCTAGTCAGTCCCAGTCTCAAGTGTGGGGTGACAATAGACAGTTTGGACAATTTAGAGGAGAGGATTCAGCCCTCCCCCCGACCTCCCTCCGCCCACCCTTGAAGACGGTTCCAATCCGCAAGGAGCGCGTCTGGGATCCGCTTTTTGAGGGGGGGGCTAGTACTGGGAGCTGTGCGAGTGGGGTGGCACAACGGCGTGCTAAGCCGCAACCTCCTGCTCGGCCACCGCCACCAGTCCGACGGCCTGCTAAGCCGCAACCGCCAGCTAGGCCACCTGCACCTAAGCTAGCGCCTAGGCTAAGGCTAGCACCAGCTCCACCACAGGTACCAGTACCTGCACCTCGGCTGGTTCCCACACCAGTACCTGCACCTCGGCTGGTTCCCACACCAGTACCTGCACCTCGGCTGGTTCCCACACCAGTACCTGCACCTCGGCTGGTTCCCACACCAGTACCTGCACCTCGCCTGGTTCCCACACCAGTACCTGCACCTCGGCTGGTTCCCACACCAGTACCTGCACCTCGCCTGGTTCCCACACCAGTACCTGCACCTCGGCTGGTTCCCACAGCAGTACCTGCACCTCGGCTGGTTCCCACACCAGTACCTGCACCTCGGCTGGTTCCCGCACCAGTACCTGCACCTCGGCTGGTTCCCGCACCAGTACCTGCACCTCGGCTGGTTCCCGCACCAGTACCTGCACCTCGGCTGGTTCCCGCACCAGTACCTGCACCTCGGCTGGTTCCCGCACCAGTACCTGCACCTCGGCTGGTTCCCGCACCAGTACCTGCACCACGACTGGTTCTCGCACCAGTACCTGCACCACGGCTGGTTCTCGCACCAGTACCTGCACCACGGCTGGTTCTCGCACCAGCACCTGCACCACGGCTGGTTCTCGCACCAGCACCTGCACCACGGCTGGTTCTCGCACCAGCACCTGCACCACGGCTGGTTCTCGCACCAGCACCTGTACCACGACTGGTTCTCGCACCAGCGACTCCGGCTGCCACGACAGCGACTCCGGCTGCCACGACAGCGACTCCGGCTGCCGCGACAGCGACTCCGGCTGCCGCGACAGCGACTCCTGCTGCCGCGACAGCGACTCCGGCTGCCGCGACAGCGACTCCGGCTGCCGCGACAGCGACTCCGGCTGCCGCGACAGCGACTCCGGCTGCCGCGACAGCGACTCCGGCTGCCGCGACAGCGACTCCGGCTGCCACGACAGCGACTCCTGCTGCCACGACAGCGACTCCTGCTGCCACGACAGCGACTCCTGCTGCCACGACAGCGACTCCTGCTGCCACGACAGCGACTCCTGCTGCCACGACAGCGACTCCTGCTGCCACGACAGCGACTCCGGCTGCCACGACAGCGACTCCGGCTGCCACGACAGCGACTCCTGCTGCCACGACAGCGACTCCTGCTGCCACGACAGCGACTCCTGCTGCCACGACAGCGACTCCTGCTGCCACGACAGCGACTCCTGCTGCCACGACAGCGACTCCTGCTGCCACGACAGCGACTCCTGCTGCCACGACAGCGACTCCTGCTGCCACGACAGCGACTCCGGCTGCCACGACAGCGACTCCTGCTGCCACGACAGCGACTCCTGCTGCCACGACAGCGACTCCGGCTGCCACGACAGCGACTCCGGCTGCCACGACAGCGACGTCGACACCTACCGCTTCCACGGCGACGTCTCAGCGACCTCGAGTGGTCCGGCTGCGCAAGCAGCTCTCTCAGAGGACTCAGAGGCTGCTGAAATTCTGGCGCCACTCACGCCCACCTTCTCGGCGGCCACGAATGTGGCCTTACCGTGGTCGCCCGCCTCGCCCGCCTCGCCAGCGGCAGCGGCGTTCTATTCGCCGCCGCCACCTGACCCTTCCCCGGTGGATTCGGGGACACGTGGCCTGGCGACCCACCACCAAGTCACCCCCCCGCCCGCCCTTGACTCATGAACTATTGCTTGTTTTTTTTTTTGGGTCCCAGTTGTTTTTTTGTTTTCAAGGGACATCTGGAATCTGTCCTTTTAGGGGGGGGTACTGTTAGGATCCGCTGCCCGGATCATAGTTTGTTTAAGTTTTCTAGTCACATGTGTTTTCAGCCCCTTGTGTTTGTTCGTTTCTGTTGCCATGACAGCAGATTATGCTCAGCTGCCTCTGGTTAGTGTTCGAGACGCTCACCTGTTGTCCGGGCACTAATCAGAGGGCTATTTAGTCTTTGCCCTGGCCTCACTCTGCCTGGCTTCCTAATTTGCTTTCACGCAACAGCTAACGACCACCTTGTTTCCTGCTAGCTCTCATGCTATATTATTTTGCTTACTAGCTCCCACGCTAGTCGTTTTTGTTTTTTTCTGTCTGATTTATTTGTGGAAATAAATCATTTTCCTACCTGCAAGCTGTGTCCGAGCCGTCTGCATCCTTGGGAGAACACCTCACACCACGATGCGACCCGGTCGTTACACACTGCCCTCCAAAATAGTTTCTCTCTCTTCGATGAAATAACATTGGAGGAATTGTTAAAATGTGTAAATGGGACAAAACAAACAACATGTTTACTTGACCCAATTCCTGGGAAACTTATCAAGGAGCTTTTTGTATTAGGTCCATCAGTGCTAAATATTATAAACGTATCACTTTCCTCTGGCACTGTTCCCCTAGCATTCAAAAAAGCGGTTATTCATCCTCTGCTCAAAAGACCTAACCTCGATCCTGATCTCTTGGTAAACTACCGGCCAGTCTCCCACCTTCCGTTTATCTCGAAAATCCTCGAAAAAATTGTTGCACAGCAGCTAAATGAACACTTAGCGTCTAACAATCTCTGTGAACCTTTTCAATCCGGTTTCAGGCCAAATCACTCAACGGAGACAGCCCTCGCAAAAATGACTAATGATCTATTGCTAACGATGGATTCTGATGCTTCATCTATGTTGCTGCTTCTTGATCTTAGCGCCGCTTTCGATACTGTTGATCATAATATTTTATTAGAGCGTATCAAAACATGTGTTGGTATGTCAGACTTAGCCTTGTCTTGGTTTAACTCTTATCTTACTGACAGGATGCAGTGCGTCTCCCATAACAATGTGACCTCGGACTATGTTAAGGTAACGTGCGGAGTTCCCCAGGGTTCGGTTCTTGGCCCTGCACTCTTTAGTATTTACATGCTGCCGCTAGGTGACATCATACGCAAATATGGTGTTAGCTTTCTCTGTTATGCTGATGACACCCAACTCTACATGCCCCTAAAGCTGACCAACACGCCTGATTGTAGTCAGCTGGAGGCGTGTCTTAATGAAATTAAACAATGAATGTCCGCTAACTTTTTGCAACTCAACGCTAAGAAAACGGAAATGCTGATTATCGGTCCTGCTAGACACCGACATCTATTTAATAATACCACCTTAACATTTGACAACCAAACAATTACACAAGGCGACTCTGTAAAGAATCTGGGTATTATCTTCGACCCAACTCTCTCGTTTGAGTCACACATTAAGAGTGTTACTAAAACGGCATTCTTTCATCTCCGTAATATCGCTAAAATTCGTTCCATTTTGTCCACAAGCGACGCTGAGATCATTATTCATGCGTTCGTTACATCTCGTCTCGATTACTGTAACATATTATTTTCGGGCCTCCCTATGTCTAGCATTAAAAGATTACAGTTGGTACAAAATGCGGCTGCTAGACTTTTGACAAAAACAAGAACGTTTGATCATATTACGCCTATACTGGCTCATCTGCACTGGCTTCCTGTGCACTTAAGATGTGACTTTAAAGTTTTACTACTTGCGTATAAAATACTTCACGGTCTAGCTCCTGCCTATCTTGTCGATTGTATTGTACCATATGTCCCGGCAAGAAATCTGCGTTCAAAGAACTCCGGCTTATTAGTGATTCCCAGAGCCCAAAAAAAGTCTGCGGGCTATAGAGCGTTTTCTATTCGGGCTCCAATACTATGGAATGCCCTCCCGGTAAAAGTTAGAGATGCTACCTCAGTAGAAGCATTTAAGTCCCATCTTAAAACTCATTTGTATACTCTAGCATTTAAATAGACTCCCTTTTCAGACCAGTTGATCTGCCGTTTCTTTTCTTTTCTTTTCTGATCTGCTCCCCTCTCCCTTATGGAGAGGGAGTCGCACAGGTCCGGTGGTCACGGATGAAGTGCTGGCTGTCCAGAGTCGGGACCCGGGGTGGACCGCTAACCTGTGCATCGGTTGGGGACATCTCTACGCTGCTGACCCGTCTCCGCTCGGGATGGTTTCCTGCTGGCCCCACTATAGACTGGACTCTCGCTGATGTGTTGGATCCACTGTGGACTGGACTTTCACAATATTATGTCAAACCCACTCGACATCCATTGCTTTCGGTCTCCCCTAGAAGGGTGGGGGGTTACCCACATATGCGGTCCTCTCCAAGGTTTCTCATAGTCATTCACATTGACGTCCCACTGGGGTGAGTTTTTCCTTGCCCGTATGTGGGCTCTGTACTGAGGATGTCGCTGTGGCTTGTGCAGCCCTTTGAGACACTTGTGATTTAGGGCTATATAAATAAACATTGATTGATTGATTGATTGATACAGTATGGAGATAAAGATAAAGTACCAGTGTGCATTGCACTAAAGCTCATGGATAAAGTGCTGTGTGCTAAAGTGCTTAGTTCTAAAGTGCTATGTGCTAAAGTGCTATGTGATAAAGTGCTATGTGCTAAAAAAGTGCTAACCTATGTATTAACATTCTATTGCACATTGTTGGTCAGCTTAATGGAGGCTGGGACAAATGATAATTTAAGGCGGTTAGATTTGCATAGTGGGACCCGCAGTCTTCTCCCTGATGGCAGGGTTCCATTTTCAGGGAAGAGTGGGTGTTGTGAGTTGGAAATAATTTTCTTAGCTTTTTTCCTAACTGCCTGCTCATAGATGGTCTGTATAGGCTCATATTCTTTCCTCCCTACGATTTTCATTGCCGTTTTATGCATGCCGGCCAGTTTGCTTTTTAGCTTAACGGTTAGGTTGCCAAACCATGAGGTGATCCCGTAAGGACCCTGCCGAGAGTATAGAGCTGGTCCACAGTTCCACGACCAGGACGAAAACCACACTGTTCCTCCTGATTCTGAGGTTCGACTGTCCGGCGTAGCCTCCTCTCCAGTACACCTGAATAGACCTTACCGGGAAGGCTGAGGAGTGTGATCCCACGATAGTTAGAACACACCCTCCGGTTCCCCTTCTTAAAGAGAGGAACCACCACCCCGGTCTGCCAATCCAGAGGTACCGCCCCCGATGTCCACGCGATGTTGCAGAGTCTCGTCAAACAAGACAGCCCCACAGCATCCAGAGCCTTAAGGAACTCCGGGCGGATCTCATCTACCCCCGGGGCCTTGCCACCAAGGAGCTTTTTAAGTACCTCAGCAACCTCAGCCCCAGAAATAGGAGAGCCCACCACAGATTCCCCAGGCACTGCTTCCACATAGGAAGACGTGTTG
>NC_084731.1:82239020-82244020 GCF_033978785.1 Entelurus aequoreus | reverse complement strand
TGTCAGCTGACTAAATTAGGAGCCTTTGTTTGCTTACTTACTACTAAAAGACAAGTTGTCTTGTATGTTCACTATTTTATTTAAGGACAAACTTGCAATAAGAAACATATGTTTAATGTACCCTTAGATATGTTGTTAAAATAAAGCCAATAATGGAAAAGTATTAAGAAGTACCGGAAAGTATTGAAATAATTTTGGTACCACTTTACTTCAACTTGGTAGCATACATACATTCCAAAACAGTTAGTAATAACATTTTTTTGTGTTTTTAATACCTACCATCGTTCGATGTTTAAGTATTTTCCCTTTGTCAAACCTTTGTTACCATTTCAGACTACAAAATATTCAAAGTAATGTGCGCAGATATCAGATCATAATCGGTATTGGTATCAGCCAATACTCAAAGCTCCAGTATTGGTATCATATATAATTAATATTGTCAACACAACACAAAGCTGACACGGTCTTAAAATATATACAACTTCTGTCATTAGGTTGTTTTTTTTACGGAATAAAAATATATCAAAATGGCCCCTGCAAGTTTTAACTTTCCAGTTTGTGGCCCCTGGAGGAAAAAGTCTGCGATGCAATCATGCTGGAACAGAAGAGGCCTTCCACAAACTGTTCCCACAAACAATCGTGAATTAATCCCCAGCTGGTTCCATGAACTGATTAGAATGTACGTGCATACAATCTGCAGGGTGCATTCACACACAACATAATGAACCATAAACAAAACAAGGTGGAAAAGAGCCACATTAAAATGACAAGACAAAAACATTGCTTTGTGGCTAGATGGATGGATGGAAGTCTGTCAACCAGTACATGCATCAAAAAGAGGCTGACTATTCCCATTAGCATTTAATCCAGTAAAAGGAAGCCCATATCTTTCCTGGAGGGGATGCATTATCACATCAAGCATGCACAGACACATCAAAACAAGATCACATGTGCAACAGAAGTAGACGAGTAAAAGGAAATGTTATGGAGAACATACGAAGTACATTTATGCCCCAGATTATTTTCAAATGAGGTAAAAACACTTTTTTTTTTCTTGAATGTTAATACGGATAGAATGTTATGCAGAGCTTTGCTTATAAGAATTTTATAGACAAATGATACTATTTATAGGCGGAAATTTGCTCAGAGCAACTTATTGTCACATGGTCATGCTTGAGGTTACAAGATTATTATTTTGCTGGCCTTTTTGTGATCGTAGCAGCCTGAAATGCCTGAATTCGCGGCAGCCTTTTCAGAAAGTTGCAACAAAAGTTGCAATGTTTTAAGGCAGTTTTTTTCATGACATTAAAGGCCTACTGAAAGCCACTACTACCGACCACGCAGTCTGATAGTTTATATATCAATGATGAAATCTTAACATTGCAACACATGCCAATACGGCCGGGTTAACTTATAAAGTGCAATTTTAAATTTCCCGCTAAACATCCGGTTGGAAACGTCTATGTATGATGCGTATGCGCGTGACGTCACGACGGCAGCGGAAGTATTCGTACCCAATGTGTCACCATACAAACTGCTCTGTTTTCATCGAACAGTTCCACAGTATTCTGGACATCTGTGTTGGTGAATCTTTTGCAATTTGTTTAATGAACAATGGAGATTGCAAAGAAGAAAGTTGTAGGTGGGATCGGTGTATTAGCGGCTGGCTGTAGCAACCCAACAAGGAGTACTTACTTGGATAGCAGACGCCTAGCCGATGCTAGCCGCCAACCGCAACTGTGATCGGGTGAAGTCCTTCGTCGCGCCGTCGATCGCTGGAACGCAGGTGAGCACGGGTGTTGATGAGCAGATGAGGGCTGGCTGGCGTAGGTGGAGCGCTAATGTTTTTATCATAGCTCTGTGAGGTCCGGTTGCTAAGTTGCTAAGTTAGCTTCAGCGTCGTTAGCAACAGCATTGTTAAGCTTTGCCAGGCTGAGAATTATTAACCGTGTAGTTACATGTCCATGGTTTAATAGTATTGTTGATCTTCTGTCTATCCTTCCAGACAGGGATTTATTTATTTTGTTTCTATCTGCATTTGAGCCAGATGCTATCACGTTAGCTCAGTAGCTAAAGAGCTTCGCTGATGTATTGTCGTGCAGATAAAAGTCAATGTGAATGTCCATTTCGCGTTCTCGACTCTCATTTTCAAGAGGATATAGTATCCGAGGTGGTTTAAAATATAAATCCGTGATCCACAATAGAAAAAGGAGAGTGTGTGGAATCCAATGAGACCTTGTACCTAAGTTACGGTCAGAGCGAAAAAAGATACACTCTGCACTGCCTCTCTAGTTCTTCACTCTAACATTCCTCATCCACGAATCTTTCATCCTCGCTCAAATTAATGGGGTAATCGTCGCTTTCTCGGTCCGAATCTCTCTCGCTCCATTGTAAACAACGGGGAATTGTGAGGAATCCTTCCTCCTGTGACGTCACGCTGCTTCCGGTATAGGCAAGGCTTTTTTTTATCAGCGAACAAAAGTTGCGAACTTTATCGTCGTTGTTCTATACTAAATCCTTTTAGCAAAAATATGGCAATATCGTGAAATGATCAAGTATGACACATAGAATGGATCTGCTATCCCCGTTTAAATTAAAAAAAATCATTTCAGTAGGCCTATAAATCAACTTGTGATATTATACATTGTTTATCAAGACAGTGGAAACTCGATTTACGAGGTCGTGTTTGTGTCTCCTCTCAATTGCTCTGTTTATTGCAGTTCTGAGTGTTGCTGGGTCGGGTTTGGTTTTGGAATTGGATTGCATTGTTATGGTATTGCTGTGTATTGTTTTGTTGGATTGATTAATTTAAAAAATAAATAAATAAATAAATTAAAAAATAAATAAATAAATACATTCAAAAATAGATTTTTTAAAAATGAGAATCAATTCTGAATCGCACAACGTGAGAATCGCGATTTGAATTTGAACCCATTTTTTCCCACACCCCTAGTGAATCCCTTCTTCTTTCCAGGCTGGTTTGTTGGCTTTTTTGAAACCATATTGGGTAGGCAAATAGACAAAACTTGGTGAATGGCGAGAAAAGAAACCCACGCTGAAGCACTGACTGCGTAAACAAGATGTGACGTCGCCTCCTTAAAATGGCCACGCCCGTGTGTACTCAAAATGGTTGTGTCCCAAGGCTTCCAGTGAAACACAGAATGAATGAACGCATGAATGAAGCCTTGATACGCCGAGACATGGTTTGTACACAGAGGCGGATTTGGTGCGACTTAAAAGTTTGTAAACCGAAAAGTTCGTAAAAATAGAAGGGTTCAGAAGTTGAGGTTCCACTGTAATAAGAGTGTTCCTTGTAACTGTAACCTCAAAACGCACAGGATTTCTACATAAATTGAATACTGTATTGATATTTTCCTTGTTTTATACCACCTTTACTTAAAGGTAGACACTCGATGGCAGCAAAAGCGGAGATTATTGTGAAATGACTGTACTTGCCAGGTTTGTCACTGACAATTTAGTTATATTTTGGTTTTTCCTCTGTTTGTCTTTATTTCCTGTCAGCGCTCTTATTTTGGGCGTTTTCCTGCACCAAGCCTGCCGTCTCTGTGTCTTGGGGTTCGTCACCAACACCTCTTGACAGTACTGTTTAATTGATCGTACTAATAATCATAACATTAATTATACTTAGTGCCGTCAAACAGTACATATTTTTAAATTAGATTGATCACACTAGCTGTTTTTGATTAAAAGTGATTAATCACAATTGATTACTTGCTGGTATGATTTACATTACCTTCAAAAATAGACCACAACATTTTGATACAAACAAACATTTTTTAAACGTTTTACTTGAATGCACGTCATTTATTTGCTCAAAACTTGGAAACAGTTGTATTTAAAGTATCGACAAGGTGTATTTTGAAGCGAAATCTGCCAGTGAGCACACCAGTCGGGGTCTCCACACTCATCCTTGCACTGATTTATGCACCACCATATAACCACCCGCATCACCTTGCAGGTACTGTAAACATTCACAGTTAAGGTGAGGAAGCATGTGTGGACAAAATAATGTGGGTGACTAATCTGTGTTTTACATGATTATTGAGATCATTTTCTTGTAATTAATCACATGAGTTGATGCATTAGATTAGACAGCCCTAATTAGAATGATAAAAACACCACCAAGGGCGTCATAATTGTTCGCTGTCCGTCGTCCAACAATTTGCAGATATTCTGCATGTTTATATTACGCTTGAAAAGTGTTTGTCAACCTTAAACAACTATGTATGTTCCTACACGCCAAATGCGTCCTGCCAATATTGTCAGTTTGGCTCGCAAGACGTTACGAGTTTATTATAACTTGCCCGCAGGGGTGCCCACAGCTTCATTTTAAATAGCTGACAGTATGATTGCTGCAAATTTGCCTTTAATCTAAATGTAATTTGAAGTATAAACAGCACATAATTTACCTATATAACCCAATCCAAACACCGTTTCCCACTCACACTGCAACCGACACAGAGCATCAACACACATGGTCACACATTACACAACCTGCTTCCTGAAGTTTGTGGATATCATAAAAAAAACATCCAAGCATCAAAACATCATTAAAAATTACAACCATTTAAATCCACTACAAAGCATGATGGGAAAAAATCGAAACACTCTCTCCACACTTATCTATGTTTGGCACATTCTAGTTGCATGAATTTTCTGATTGATTACAAAACTCTAAGGAGGTCGAAACGGGAGTAAACAAGGTAGGAGTCGAACTTCAACATTCTCTTCACATACTCTTAAAATCCATTTATATTATTGATTAATCATATATCATTGTGTATATATAAATATTGGAGCGGCGTGGCTCCTCGGTTGGTAGAGCGGATGTGCCAGTAACTCACGGGTTCCAGGTTCGATTTCCGCTTCTGCCATCCTAGTCACTGCCATTTTGTCCTTGGGCAAGACGACACTCCACCCACCTGCTCCCCGTGTCACCCACAATAAATATTAGTCACTTCACAATATATATATGTGTG
>NC_084731.1:82199020-82234020 GCF_033978785.1 Entelurus aequoreus | reverse complement strand
TTCAGTCTCGCAGAACCGCTTCAGATAAGATTGGGGTCGGACTAGGTCAGCTCAAGATGCTTTTTGGACAATGTAAAGGCAGCAGTGCTTGATTAGGAATGTGACTTACACGGAACCACCTATATAACCTACAGCTGTTTGAAGGCCATGGGATGCTATTTTTTTACCCATAACCTTCAGCAGGACGGGTTTTTTTTATTCTCGAACATGACGGTATAAGCACAATGGAGCCTCTGAAGTCAAATGCTCGCCAGTCATAAAATTCCGATTTCAAACAACATTTTGAAGCGTTCAAACTATTGCAACACACAGAGACATTTTTTTCTAAAGGTTTGCGTGCACTAAAACAAACCTGATAGCACACGCAAAGCTGGCCTACTAAACATGTGCAAAGCAAGCGGAATAAGGCGTGCAATCCGTCTTGCATCTTTGTCTTCATTAATATGCAAAATATATGCGATCATAAAAACGTACAATCGGCTGCTCTCCAGGTACGTTATATTTCGCCGATTTCAGTTTCAAGTTCAGTCCATCCATCAATCCATCTTCTTCCGCTTATCCGAGGTCAGGTTGCGGGGGCAGCAGCCTAAGCAGGGAAGCCCAGAGTTTCCTCTCCCCATCCACTTCGTCCAGCTCTTCCAAGGGGGATCCAGAGGCGTTCCCAGGCCAGCCGGGAGACATAGTCTTCCCAACGTGTCCTGGGTCTTCCCCGTGGCCTCCTACCGGTCGGACGTGCCCTAAACACCTCCCTAGGGAGGCGTTCTGGTGGCATCCTGACCAGATGCCCGAACCACCTCATCTGGCTCCTCTCGATGTGGAGAAGCAGCGGCTTTACTTTGAGCTCCTCCCGGATGGCAGAGCTTCTCACCCTATCTCTAAGGGAGAGCCCCGCCACCCGGCGGAGGAAACTCATTTCGGCCGCTTGTACCCGTGATCTTGTCCTTTCGGTCATAACCCAAAGCTCATGACCATAGGTGAGGATGCGAACGTAGATTGACCGGTAAATTGAGAGCTTTGCCTTCCGACTCAGCTCCTTCTTCACCACAACGGATCGATACAGCGTCCGCATTACTGAAGACGCCGCACCGATCCGCCTGTCGATCTCACGATCCACTCTTCCCTCACTCGTGAACAAGACTCCGAGGTACTTGAACTCCTCCACTTGGGGAAGGGTCTCCTCCTCAACCCGGAGATGGCACTCCACCCTTTTCCGGGCAAGAACCATGGACTCGGACTTGGAGGTGCTGATTCTCATCCCAGTCGCTTCACACTCGGCTGCGAACCGATCCAGTGAGAGCTGAAGATCCTGGCCAGATGAAGCCATCAGGACTACATCATCTGCAAAAAGCAGAGACCTAATCCTGCAGCCACCAAACCGGATCCCCTCAATGCCTTGACTGCGCCTAGAAATTCTGTCCATAAAAGTTATGAACAGAACCGTTGACAAAGGGCAGCCTTGGCGGAGTCCAACCCTCACTGGAAACGTGTCCGACTTACTGCCGGCAATGCGGACCAAGCTCTGACACTGATCATACAGGGAGCGGACAGCTCGAGTTTAGTCCATGAAATCTAAATCATATTCTGTTGAGGCGTCAGGGTACCTTGTTCTTAGGGGTGTCAAAAAAAATCGATTATAACCATTCCTAATTGATTAAAAAAAAAAAAAAAAATTGATATATATATATGCATACATATACACTGTATATGCACAGTACATACACTTGTAAAGAACATAATGTCATGGCTGTCTTCAGTTTCCAATCATTTCTACAACTCTTATTTATTTGTGATAGAGTGATTGGAGCACATACTTGTTGGTCACAAATAGGGTTGGGTATCGAGTATCGAGTATCGATTGGAACCGGGACTAACTTTCCGATTCTCCCGGAACCGTTCAAAAGTTTAAATTTTCATTCCCATTTTCGATGCTGTCACGCCAATTTAGTCCGCCGACCGGAAAAATTATGTCCGCCGAACCGGAAGAAGAAGCCGCTGAACACCAACGAAGAAGCGCCCACCCCTGAAAGTGTTAGCATAGCCGAGCGAGTCAGTCAAGCTCAAGCATGGATAGCGGGCGTCGGCGGTCGAAAGTGTGGCTTCACTTTACAAAAAAAATTGAAATAACCGCAAAATAACAGTGCTCCATGTCCATCAAGAAACGAGTGGAGAGAGAGCTGTAGATGTACCAGGACGTTCCACCGATACTTATGTCTGACGACTTTGCTACATGGTGGTGGTCCGGTGGAACCAACAAAAGACTTATCCTTTGCTGTCAGATCTCGCTTTCTCCTATTTATGCGTTCAAGCTTCTTCCACACCCAGCGAACGTGTATTTTCCACAGCAGGAGACACTGTCTGTCCAGAACGCTCACGCATCCTGCCTGAGAAGGCGGATATGGTCATTTTCCTAAACAAGAACTGTCTCTGATTTTATACTGTACCTGCTGCTAATCTGGACTGGGTTTTGCAAGTTGTTTCTTATTGTTTATTTGCTTTTCTGCACCAGGTTAGCCCATCAGTGGGAGCACGGTAACATTTTTAAGTACCTGCAGCATCATACACTTGTGTGTGTAAATGTGTTTTCATGAGGTTTTCAAAAATAAAGCTCTCTTGAGGAAAGTGTACCCCTGGGAAAAAGTATTCATAATTTATAATATTTATATTCAAGTTCATATATTTGATATTTATATTCTAGTTGAAAACAGCCCTGTGAGGAATTTATAGTAAGGTGACCCTGCCTCTTAAAAGAATCAGAACCGAGAATCGTCAGGAATCGGAATCTAAACAAAGAATCGGAATCGGAATCAGAATCGTTCGAATTCAAACGATACCCAACCCTAGTCACAAAACACGTTGATGAAGTTTGGTTGTTTTATGAGTTTATTATGGGTCTACTGAAAATGTGACCAAATCTGCTGGGTCAAAAGTATACATACAGCAATGTTAATATTTGGTTACATGCCCCTTGGCAAGTTTCATTGCAATAAGGCGCTTTTGGTAGCAAACCACAAGCTTCTGGAAAGCTTATGGTTGAATTTTTGACCACTCCTCTTGACAAAATTGGTGCAGTTCAGCTAAATGTCTTGGTTTTCTGACATGGACTTGTTTATTCACACATTTAAGTCACGATTTTGGGGAGGCCATTCTAATTATAATATAATCTAATCAAATTCTAATCTTAATTCTAGCTTGATTTAGTCATTCCTTTACCACTTTTGACGTGTGTTTGGGGTCATTGTCATGTTGGAAGACCCAACTGCGCCCAAGACCCAACCTCCGGGCTGATGATTTAAGGTTTTCCTGTAGAATTTGGAGGTAATCCTCCTTTTTCATTATCCCATTTACTCTCTGTAAAGCACCAGTTCCATTGGCAGCAAAAAAAGGCCCAGAGCATAATACTACCACCACCAATGCTTGAGTTGTAGTAAGTATTGGAAACGCAAGACAGCCATGACATTATGTTCTTTACAACTTTTGACCACAACTGTATATACTTACGGTGTGTATATAAAACCTTGATGGAGGTGTTTAGATGTTTTTTTTAATGGCTTTGTAGGCAGAATTGAACGACTCCCTCAGGCTCCATTGTAAGCAGACTTTTGATCATATTTATTTGATATTTAGAATGTAAAACAAATAAATAATAATCCGTCCGCCGTCATGTCTTTCATAATGATTGTGAACGATAGGCAAAATTCCACAAAAAAGTGCAGTTCTCCTTTAAGTAATATACACATGTATCAGAGCTGTTTATATATTTTACAGAGGAATGTAGTTAATATTCGAATTGGCACACAATGTTCTTGAAAATAAGTATTGATTTTGAATGGATTATTGATTCTAAATCGAATCGTTACCCTCCAGGAACCGAATGTTGAGTTTACTTGCCTTAGTTTAATGGCACGGACTTGCGATAACAAACACCATGTTCAAGCATAAGGATGCTCATAGGTGTACCTGGTACCAGAGCACCCTCGGCCAAAGATCAATTATCAATTTTGTAATCGTATCAGCTGATCTGAGGCCGTATGTTTTGGACACTCGGGTGAAGAGAGGGGCTGAACTGTCAACTGATCACCATCTGGTGGTGAGTTGGGTTAGAGGGCGGGGGAAACCTCTGGACAGACCTGGCAAACCCAAGCGTGTAGTGCGGGTGAACTGGGAACGTTTGGAGGAGTCCTCGGTCCGGAAGGACTTTAACTCCCACCTCCGGCGGGACTCCTCTGCCATCCCTGTGGAGGTTGGGGACATTGAACAGGACTGGGCAATGTTCAAAGCCTCTATTGCTAAAGCTGCAGCTGCGAGCTGTGGCCGGAAGGTTTTAGGTGCCTCAAGGGGCGGTAACCCTCGAACATCCTGGTGGACAGTGGTGGTCAGGGAAGCCGTCCGACTGAAGAAGGAGTCCTACCGGGGTATGTTATCCCAGGGGACTCCGGAGGCAGTTGCAAGGTACCGACGGGCCCGAAGGGCAGTGGCTGTGGCTGTGTACGAGGCTAAGCAGAGGGTGTGGGAGCAGTTCGGGGAATCCATGGAGAAGGACTATCGGGCAGCACCAAAGCTGTTCTGGAAGACCATACGGCACCTCAGGAGGGGGAAGCAGGGAACCATCCAAGCTGTGTACGGCAAGGATGGGACTTTGCTGACTTCAAGTGAGGAAGTCGTAGGGCGTTAGAAAGAGCACTTTGAGGAACTCCTGAACCCAAATACATCAGACACACCCTCCCTGATAGGAGCAGGGCCTGAGGATGATGGGGGATCGACGTCGATATCTCGGAGTGAAGTCACTGAGGTAGTTAGACAACTCCACAGTGGCAAAGCTCCGGGGGTTGACGAGATCCGTCCAGAAATGCTGAAGGCTCTGGGTGTTGATGGGCTGTCTTGGTTGATACGCCTTTTCAACATTGCGTGGAAGTCTGGGACAGTGCCGAGGAAGTGGCAGACTGGGGTGGTGGTTCCCCTTTTCAAAAAGGGGGACAAGAGGCTGTGTGCTAATTACAGGGGTATCACACTACTCAGCCTCCCTGGGAAAGTTTACGCCAAGGTACTGGAAAGGAGGGTCCGGCCGATAGTCGAACCTCAGATTCAAGAGGAGCAATGTGGAATCCGTCCTGGTCGTGGAACAACTGACCAACTCTTTACGCTTGCGGGAGTCCTGGAGAAGGCCTGGGAGTATGCCTATCCAGTCTACATGTGTTTTGTGGATTTGGAGAATGCGTATGACCGGGTCCCCCGGGAGATCTTGTGGGAGGTGCTGAGGGAGTACGGAGTGAGGGGAACCCTGCTGAGGGCCATCCAATCTCTGTACAACCAAACTGAGAGTTGTGTCCGGGTGCTTGGATGTAAGTCAGATCCGTTTCCAGTGGGGGTTGGTCTCCGCCAGGGCTGCGCTCTGTCACCTATCCTGTTTGTGATTTTCATGGACAGGATTTCTAGGCGGAGTGGTGGCCATGGCGGAGAGGGTATACGTCTCGGGGGGCTAAAGGTTGCGTCACTGCTGTTTGCAAATGATGTGGTCCTGATGGCACCTTCGGTTCGTGACCTTCAGCTCTCACTGGATCAGTTCGCAGCAGAGTGTTCAGCGGCTGGAATGAGGATCAGCATCTCCAAATCTGAGGCCATGGTTCTCAGCAGGAAACTGATGGTTTGTACAGTCCGGGTAGGGGACAAGACTATGTCCCAGGTGGAGGAGTTTAAGTATCTCGGGGTCTCTCTCTGCCGCACTGTTGTGACGAAACGAGAGCTCAGCCAGAAGGCAAAGCTCTCGGTCTACCGAGCTATCTACATTCCTACTCTCACCTATGGTCATGAAGTGTGGGTCATGACCAAAAGAATAAGATCGCGGATACAAGTGGCCGAAATGAGTTTCCTCTGAAGGGTGGCTGGCATCTCCCTTAGAGATAGGGTGAGAAGTTCAGTCACCCGAGAGAGACTCGGAGTAGAGCCGCTGCTCCTTCGCTTGGAAAGGAGCCAGCTTAGGTGGTTCGGGCATCTCGTGCGGATGCCTCACGAGCGTCTCCCTAGGGAGGTCCTCGTTGCACGTCCCACTGGGAGGAGGCCCCGCGGCAGGCCAAGGACCAGATGGGGGATTATATCTCCTCTCTGGCCTGGGAACGCTTCGGGATTCCCCAGGAGGAAGTCGCAAATGTTGCTCTGGAGAGGGAAGTCTGGGGGTCTCTGCTGGAGCTGTTGTCCCCGCGAACCCGATTCCGGATAAGCGGTTGAAGATGGATGGATGGATTTAATGGCAGAGACCAAGGATCCCAGACTTAAAAAGATGAAGCATATGTGAAGTACCTCGAGTGCGCATAGTTGGTTTTAACTGAAGAGTTCGATACCGTTTTTGTGCACCAGGCATGTTCAGATATTGTTTTGATTTAATACAAAACAACCGAACGACATCAATTTTTTTATTTTTTTTTCGGTTGGGGAAACATGTTTCATTTACAGTTGTAAAGAACATAATGTCATGGCTGTCTTGAGTTTCCAATAATTTCTACAACTCTTAATTTTTTGTGATAGAGTGAGTGGAGCACATGCTTGTTGGTCACAAAAAACATTCATGAAGTTTGGTTGTTTTATGAATTAATTATGGGTCTAATGAAAATGTGACCAAATCTGCTGTCAAAAGTATACATACAGCAATGTTAATATTTGGTTACATGTCCCTTGGCAAGTTTCACTGCAATAAGGCGCTTTTAGTAGCCATCCACAAGCTTCTGGCAAGCTTCTGGTTGAATTTTTGACCACTCCTCTTGACAAAATTGGTGCAGTTCAGCTAAATTTGTTGGTTTTCTGACACGGACTTCTTTCTTCAGCATTGTCCACACGTTTAGACTTTGGGAAGGCCATTCTAAAACCTTAATTCTAGCCTGATTTAGCCATTCCTTTACCACTTTTGACTTGTGTTTGGGGTCTTTGTCCTGTTGGAACACCCAACTCCGCCCAAGACCCAACCTCTGGACTGATGATTTTAGGTTGCCCTGAAGAATTTGGAGGTAACCCTCCTTTTTCATTGTCCCATTTACTCTCTGTAAAGCACAAGTTCCATTGGCAGCAAAACAGGCCCAGAGCATAATACTACTACCACCATTCGTGACGGTAGGATTGGTGTTCCTGGGATTAAAGGCCTCACCTTTTCTCCTCCAAACATATTGCTGGGTATTGTGGCCTAACAGCTCAATTTGTGTTTCATCTGACATCACATGGACACAGATAAGACCTTCTGGAGGAAAGTTCTGTGGAAATTATTGGAAACTCAAGACAGCCATGACATTATGTTCTTTACAAGTGTCTGTAAACTTTTGACCATGACTGTATGACTAATCTTTCTGTTATTCAGGGATTCAAAGAGACACCTTTTGAGTCGTGACTTTGCCTCTTGGCTGCAACGCTCCTGCCGCCATCGTGCGGGTGTTCTCTGAAACATTTATTTCTCATGTACAAGAAATCCTCGTTCTGTCATCTTGAAATATGAGATCTTTGCCTCTGCGATCCCAGAGGGTTTCTATTATTTACGTCTCCAAAGTGGTCGTCATGTATGGCATTTTGAGCTCAATTGAGGCCCCTTGAAGCAATGCCTGAGGCATGGAACTCCTCAGGGCCCCCAGCAGTAGCCTCAGTAAGGATTCGACAATTTCTGAGGGAAGAGAAACCTCATGCTGACTTCTCTGATCCTCCCGAGTAGGCGTGGAGACATGAGTGTACGCAGGCAGCTGATAGATAGAACCACATTTGATCTTTACTGTTCCGTTCTGTAATCTAATGCCAGTATGACCTGAGGGCGTGAGGTATGGTTTCTTGTTCCAACAGTAGTGCTGGAAGTTTGGATGGCTTTTGAATTGCGACCAATGGAAAGATAAGAAATCATTAGAGTTTTATGTTAGCTATTCTGATACCGATCATCAGTGACTGAGATCATTATTAACCAGTGTTGATCACGTTTATTAAGTGGAGATTGTTTAATTTATTCATAGTGAGTGCTATTGTCAGTTTAACTATATCAACACAATACCGGGTACTTAAACTATCTTCTTATTCTCTTTTAATATACCTGTATACAGTTACTGTAATTATTAAAAAACAAGGTAGATGGTATAAATAAAATAACTCATATAAATCCTTTGGTGTTTGGCCTCAAAATTCCCCTATCTCCTGAGTGTGTAAACCAGGGGTCCCCAAACAACGACCCGCAGACAGCTTCCGGCCCGCCAGCGTCCAAAATCCAGCCCGCGGGAAGTCCCACGTTAAAAAAAAACAAACAAACATTTTGTTAATTTTTATTTGTATTTTTTATTTCTTAAAGCTGTCCTTTCTAATCCATTTTCTACCGCTTGTTACTCTTGGTGTCGACTAGCCGCTCAGGCAAAACATATTGTCTAAAAATGCATTTTCTCATTGATAACGTGACATCATCGCACTTGGAATATACATATATATATATATATATATATATATATATATATATATATATATATATATATATATATATATATATATATATATATATATATATATATATATATATACATATATATATATGTATATATATATATATATATATATATATATGTATATATATGTATATATATATATATATATATATAATATATATATATATATATATATATATATATATATATATATATATATATATATATATATATATATATATATATATATATATATATATATATATATATATATATATATATATATATATATATATATATATATATATATATATATATATATATATCAATCAATCAATCAATGTTTATTTATATAGCCCTAAATCACAAGTGTCTCAAAGGGCTGTACAAGCCACAATATATATATATATATTTATATATATATCTATATATATATATATATATATGTATATATATATATATATATATATATACATATATATATATATATATATATATATATATATATATATATATATATATATATATATATATATATATATATATATATATATATATATATATATATATATACATATATATATATATATATATATATATATATATATATATATATATATATATATATATATATATATATATATATATATATATATATATATATATATATATATCAATCAATCAATCAATCAATCAATGTTTATTTATATAGCCCTAAATCACAAGTGTCTCAAAGGGCTGTACAAGCCACAATATATATATATATATATATATATATATATATATTAGGGGTGTGGGAAAAAATCGATTCAAATTCGTATCACGATTCTCACGTTGTGCGATTCCGAATCGATTCTCATTTAAAAAAAAAAAGATTTAATTTTATTTTATTTTTTTTCATTTGTATTTTTTTTTTATGTATCAATCTAACAAAACAATACACAACAACACCATAACAATGCAATGCAATTCCAAAACCAAACCCGACCCAGCAACACTCAGAACAGCAATAGACAGAGCAATTGAGAGGAGACACAAACACGACACAGAACAAACCAAAAGTAGTGAAACAAAAATTAATATTATCAACAACAGTATCAATATTAGTTACAATTTCAACATAGCAGTGATTAAAAATCCCTCATTGACATTATCATTAGACATTTGTAAAAAAGAAAAAAAAAGAACAATAGTGTCACAGTGGCTTACACTTGCATCGCATCTCATAAGCTTGACAACACACTGTGTCCAATATTTTCACAAAGATAAAAGAAGTCATATTTTTGGTTCATTTAGAAGTTGAAACAAATTTACATTATTGCAATCAGTTGATAAAAGATTGTCCTTTAGAATTATAAAACCTTTTTAGAAAAATCTACTACTCTGCTTGCATGTCAGCAGACTGGAGTAGATCCTGCTGAAATACTATGTATTGAATGAATAGAGAATCGTTTTGAATTGGGAAAATATCGTTTTTGAGTCGAGAATCGCGTTGGATCGAAAAAAATCGATTTTGAATCGAATCGTGACCCCAAGAATCGATATTGAATCGAATCGTGGGACACCCAAAGATTCGCAGCCCTAATAAATACGTTCCGCAGGTTTCCCTGCTCTTCAGGGGATTTAATCAAATCCCTTGAGGAGCTTGTAGGGATGAAATAGCCTCTGTGTTTTTTCCTGACCTAACGTATATTCCGCTCTAACCCGATATTGAGCACTCTATAACGGATAAACCACAGTAACCTTGACTATATATATATATATATATATATATATATATATATATATATATATATATATATATATATATATATATATATATATATATATATACACAGTATTTACATACAGCCCAACCAGATTTTTTTAACCCAATGAGGCCCCCGAGTCAAAAAGTTTGGGGACCCCTGGTGTAAACGATAACAAAACAACAAGAAACTAATTTTGTGTAATACAGATATTAATGTAATAACTCTTGTATCCATCATAAATTGATACAATTCTTGGTATCAACACTACCGATACATGGATTATTCTTCCCTGCCCTTACGCGTACACCAATTTATTACTTGTGTTGTATAAAGCGAGCTTAGAGAGTAGTTTAGCAATTAGCATGCCTTTTTGCCTGTTCCTGCTTGCTCTTACTCTGTGTTTAACATGTTAAGCCTCACCCTCCAGTCCTAATGGTACAGTGCAACCTCGATTTCCGAACGTAATTGTTTCTTGAACATGGTCCGCAAACCGAAAAGTTTGTATAGTCAAGCAAAGTTTCCCATTAGAAACAATTTTAACATGAATAATTGGTTCTTGCCTCGACTAAAGTCCCTATTTTAGTAAAACAATAAGCACACTTTGCAGACACTACAATATAATGTATATATACAGTATTACATCAAACGTAAGTAATACGTAAGTAATAAGTAATGGCTAAACAATCTATTTTTTATTGAAACAACACTACAACAACAGTCAGTTGTTGTAACCGGTTTGTGTCCCGGTTGTGCCTTCTCCTCAGCTGTGTTATACGTCCGCCGATAAAATCGCCAAAGTGCTTGATAAACTCCTTAACGCGGTGAACGCCGGCTCCTCTTTTTAAACTTTTCCAACAACCCACGGCTCACCTTAAATTGTTCTTCCGTGCTGGTTCCAGCATGGTCACCTTTGGACATCAAGTCGCCATATAAACGGCGAGCCTTTTCGCAAATGATAGCCTCGGAAATGCAATTACTCTTAAGCTGCTTCTCCGAGCTTTTCGACCAGACCTTGCACTTTCTCTCTGTCTTTGCGCAGATATTTAAAGGCCTACTAAAATGAATTTGTTTTATTTAAACGGGGATAGCAGATCCATTCTATGTGTCATACTTGATCATTTCGCGATATTACCATATTTTTGCTGAAAGGATTTAGTAGAGAACAACGACGATAAAGTTCACAACTTTTGGTCGCTGATAAAAAAAAAGCCTTGCCTGTACCGGAAGTAGCGTGGCGTCACCGGAGGAAGGACTCCTCACATTTTCCCATTGTTTACAAGCGAGAGAGATTCGGACCGAGAAAGCCACGATTACCCCATTAATTTGAGCCAGGATGAAAGATTTGTGGATGAGGAACGTAAGAGTGAAGGACTAGAGTGCAGTGCAGGACGTATCTTTTTTTCGCTCTGACCGTAACTTAGGTACAAGCTGGCTCATTGGATTCCACACTTTCTCCTTTTTCTATTATGGATCACGGATTTATATTTTAAACCACGTTGGATACTATATCCTCTTGAAAATGAGAGTCGAGAACGCAAAATGGACATTCACAGTGACTTTTATCTCCACGACAATACATCGGCGAAACACTTTAGCTATGGAGCTAACGTGATAGCATCGGGCTTAACTGCAGATAGAAACAAAAGAAATAAACCCCTGACTGGAAGGATAGACAGAAAATCAACAATACTATTAAACCATGGACCTGTAACTACACGGTTAATGCTTTCCAACCTGGCGAAGCTTAACAATGCTGTTGCTAACGACGCCATTGAAACTAACTTAGCAACGGGACCTCACAGAGCTATGCTAAAAACATTAGCTATCCACCTACGCCAGCCAGCCCTCATCTGCTTATCAACACCCGTGCTCACCTGCGTTCCAGCGATCGACGGAGCGACGAAGGACTTCACCCGATCATCGATGCGGTCGGCGGCTAGCGTCGGCTAGTGCGTCTGCTATTCAAGTCAAAGTCCTCCTGGTTGTGTTGCTGCAGCCAGCCGCTAATACACCGATCCCACCTACAGCTTTCTTCTTTGCAGTCTTCATTGTTCATTAAACAACTTGCAAAAGATTCACCAACACAGATGTCCAGAATACTGTGGAATTTTGCGATGAAAACAGAGCTTTTTGTATTGGATACAATGGTGTCCGAATACTACCGTTTCAACGATTGACGTCAGCGCATACGTCATCATACATAGACGTTTTCAACCGGAAGTTTAGCGGAAAATTTAAAATTGCACTTTATAAGTTAACACGGCCGTATTGGCATGTGTTGCAATGTTAAGATTTCATCATTGATATATAAACTATCAGACTGCGTGGTCGGTAGTAGTGGGTTTCAGTAGGCCTTTAATGAATGAAGAAATGAATGAAGTGTTCGTACGCCGAGACATTGTCCGCACACAGAGGTACTTTTGGCTCAATCTAAAGGTTCGTAGACCACAAAGGTCGCAAAAAGAGACGTTTGTGAATCAAGGTGTTACTGTACTTGTAAGGAATGCATTTTATTTGCCGCAATACAGGTGATAATCATTAACTGCGCGACTCCACACAGTTTATGGACTTACAGTTAGCTGCAAGCCGCCTCTATCAACTGAGGGACCAAAAATAAATCAGGTATCAACCAGAGGGGATCGGCCTTTGTGATCGGCATTCACATACTTTTTTACGCTAAAATCAATACAATTATGGCAGTCGCAAATGTCGCTTGGCAAAGGGACTAAATATAATAGGGCACACAGTAAAGTGTAGAGCTCCATCAAGGATGAACATTTAGGATGATTTGGGTCATTTATCCAACACTTATATTTATGTGACATGCTTATGATGAGAGGATTGTGCAATTTGGGGTTCTGACGGTGGGGAGACAGTTCCAGTGTTTGATTGAACAGCAAACTGAAAATGGAGTCTAAAAAACATGGACCTCAATTTGCTTTTGTTCAACAGTCTGCATACTATATTATTAAACAAGTTACTTTTTGATTAATGGAGAGTGGGAAGCCTTTGGTAGGCCTCTATAAGATATTCATGCATCTATGGACGCACTCAGAATGGTGAAAAGTTCAAATAGATTCCTGCATCCACTGCTTAAGACAAATCTTTACAAAAAACGATGAACGTGTCGTAAAGTTTATATATTCTCATTGCTAATTTTTAGACTTATCTGTTTTGAAGCAAAGCTCCAGTTCATTGATTACAAGTGTAAAACTGCATCTCAAACAACCAAAACATGCCTACAATTACAGTATTTTCCAGGCTATACATCTCACCGGGATATTAGCCGCACCCACCAAATTTTAGGGGAAAAATATGTTTCCATTTATTAGCCGCACCAGACTAAAAGCTGCGGATACATACATTGCAAAATGAGTTATGTACACAGAAACATTTTGTAAATGTTTATTTACATAGTTTAATTGTTTCCAAACAGTGTCTGTAACACGGCAGTAAAACGGCTGATCAGGCAAAACAGAAGTCCTCGTTGTAATAGTGCTGCTAGGATCCTGATGAGAGTGCGGAAATATGACAATATCACACCAATTCTCAAATCCCTTCACTGGCTTCTTGTTCCACTCAGGATTAAATACAAAGTCTCCCTACTAACCCACCAGTGCCTCCATGGAAATGCCCCCCACTACCTCAAAGAACTACTCACCCCCAAATCCTCCACACAACACCTCCGCTCCGGACAGGCTAACCTCCTCCAACATCCGAGGACAAAGCTACGAACAATGGAACACCGGGCTTTCTGCTCCGCCGCTCCCAGTCTGTAGAACGCTCTCCCCGACCACCTGAGGGCACCACAGACTGTGGATGCTTTTAAAAAAGGCTTAAAAACCCTTATTTTTAAAAAAAAACTTTTTTTAGATAAATGCATACTAGTTGTAGCTATTAGGCTGTTCTATTTTTATTTATTTATTTATTTTATTATCATTTTATTTTTATTTCTTTTAATACACTGTAGCACTTTGAGGTTGTTTACTCAATGTAAAGTGCTTTTTACAAATAAAATATATTATTATTATTATTATTATTATTCGTAAACCCACTAAATGCGGAAGTTAGCTCTTCAATCACCTAAACAGACTCCCGGTGACGTTTTGGTGAATTTACTGAGGAATTTGTGAAACTGAAGCAATACAAAAAGTACACCATTGCAAGTTAATGATAATAACACAGACAATCGTGGACATGTTAGCATATTAGCTAATGCTAATGACGCTGGCTTCATTACATTACGGTAGAAAACACTCGGACAGACATCACACATGAGACGGCTTTATTAAGTTTGAATTGTTTTAGTTAAATAGTGAAACTTACAAACGTTGCTTGGAGTAATGAATTAAGAATCCTTTCAGGCAGAAACGCTATGGATGGTTTTACTTTCGGTTCAATCAGGCATTAAAACAGGAAGTGTATTTTCAATAACACACCATTTCAATGTCTCTGCTTGGGCTTAATGAAAACTATTGAACACAAAACATTATGGCCGTTAGTGAAGAAAGATCTGCACCCTTTTAAAAGCCGCGTGGGTCAAAGCGTAGGAAAAAAGTGGCGGCGTATAGTTTGAAGTTGGTACAATGGTACAAATTAAATAACTTTATGGTAGTGCCCCAGTGGTATAAACATGTAACATTGTTACTATCAGTCCTACAGTTAGACTTTTTGTCATTTTCTGTGTGATCGAATAATGTTTCCAGGGGGCTGTGGCGTCTCTCTTCCTCCCCCAGTTGTGTTTTCACCCAGCATCCCACATGTGCCTCATTTATGAAGCTGGAGTCAGAAAAATGTGCCTCCTCTGGCACTGGAAAACGACTGTTGCAGATGGCGAAGTGACAGAGTGTCGCCCCCGGCACACATCTTGGACTCAACCGATCGGTACCGTCACATTTGTTGTGAGTTTAGCAAGAATAATTGAAAGTTGCTCTTCCATGATAAGAAGCGATGCCAGATCCTGACCAGCATCCACTGTGCCGCCATATTGGCGACAGATGTGCTTCCTCGCTGGGTTCTGACAGCAACGCAACGCCTGAGTTGAGCCCGGCATCGCTGATTAACCGCAGTCGGTTCTTTCGACGCTATATCCTTGTGATGTGGCGAGTTCAACTATGATTTAAGTAATATTTGAATAAAAGAAAGTGGTTGGGCACAACGCTTTGTACTGAGGGCTTTGAAGGCAGCACGGACAAAGTAGAACCTAGACCAATTAAGAGTGGGTTTGATATGTGAGAAGAGTGACTTTGCCCTTTTCTCAGGAAGATGATACAGATTGAAGGTGGGAGGGAGGCGAGGTTGGATTTGTTCCTGCACCAGGGGACACTAAATCATGGCATTCATAATAGGAGCCTCATTCGGTTGCCCCCCTGGCAATTTCTGGGCTTTGTCGCCTGCAAACATAATGCAAGGAGCCCCTTTTGAAGGTGACAATTTGGGAAGGAAAGGCCTGCTGCAATGCCGCTCCCCACCTCCGCCCCCGACTTTGATAAATTATTTCATTTATGAGCACACTCTGCGTCCGTCTTTGGGTCGAATGAACGAAGAGGTGCCAGTGATATTTCACAAAACCTGCACCCGGCCGCTTCTGGTTGCACAACCTTGTTCTAAAATACAGTTTTTAATCTTACAAAGGTAAAACAAAAAAAATGCTTCAAATGGGTTACGCCAGGGGTGCTCATTACGTCGATCGCGAGCTACCGGTCGATCACGGAGGGTGTGTCAGTCGATCCCCAGCCAGGCATTAAAAAAATAGTCCTAAAAATGAGCGATCATAAATCTTCACTATGACGTCACTTTCGTCACTTGATTGACATTCACGGCACCCGAGGGTCTTCTGAGATGACGCTGGCTGCTGCCAGCTCATTGTTAAGAAAAAATTACAGACAGGAAGGCAAGAAACTCTTTTTATTTCAACAGACTCTGGCGCCGTACCTGTCGTCAAAACTCCAAAGACCGACTGCACAGTTGCACAATAAAAGCGCTGCTTCATTCTGCCTGCGCTAACAACATAAGAGTCTCAGAAAGCTGGTGTGCACAAGCTAGCAAGCTACGGAGTTTACCGCCAATGGGTTTCTTGTAAAGTGTATACAAAGGAGTACGGAAGCTGGACAAATAAGATGCCAAAAATCTACCACTTTAATGTGGTATTGGACAGAAAGGAGGACTTTTTTTCTCCTCCATTTGAAAATGCGGATGTTATCAGCACCACTGTCTGATTCCTATCAATGCAATTCATCAGAATCCGGTAATACACCAACTTATATTCTTGTCTTCATGAAATAAAGGAATCTATATGTGTTAAACATGCTTGCATTATCTTTAAACACCTTTAACTTGTTAACAATATTAACTATATGTGTTAAACATGCTTGCATTATCTTTAAACACCTTTAACGTGTTAACAATATTAACTATATGTGTTAAACATGCTTGCATTATCTTTAAACACCTTTAACTTGTTAACAATATTAACTATATGTGTTAAACATGCTTGCATTATCTTTAAACACCTTTAACTTGTTAACAATATTAACTATATGTATTAAACATTCTTGTATGCACATAACCACATTTTCATCAAACATATATTAATGTTGTTGCCCTAGGGTAAACTGGGTATAACACATGGCACTCTGACAAAGCTTAACCTATTGCTACTATAACAATCTACAAGGTTAATGTAGGTTGCTTCTCTTTCTTCCCCCCCCCCCATTTTTCTGCATTATTTCGTATCTGAAGTTATCATTACGTATATGTATTGTTGCATTTGAACAACTGTATTGTTGATAATAAAGGTAAAGTATTGGTATTGTTCATTATCAATAGCGCTACTTCTATTGGTATTTGTATTGCTCCATTTTTAGTGTAATAATGCTCATTGTCATTTCTGTATTATTTTTTATTTTCGCTAACTGCTAATTTGCTATTACTTTTACCATTATATTTGTACATGTCGTATTTGCTGATGTTGCTCTATTGTTGTTGTTGTTGTGTTTGCTGTTGTTGTTTTTGTTTCTCTGTCGAACCCCCCTCTTGTCCCCACAATTCCCCCCTCTGTCTTCCTTTTTTTCTCTTTCTATCCCCTCCTGCTCCGGCCCGGCTGCACTAAATGATAATATAAATACATTTAATAAAGTCAAATACAAATAAGGCAACAAAAGAGGTATCCTACACTTCTCTTTTGTAAAGTAAATCTAAACAGCCGATATGGGCATCTACATCAACTATATGATTTGCCTGAGAAGCTGGACAGGACAAAAAAATAAAAAATAAAAAATAAAAAAATAAAAAAAACATTCTTGTATTATCATTAAACACCTTTAATTTATTAACAATATTAACTATATGTGTTAAACATGCATGCATTATCATTAAACACCTTTAACTTGTTAACAAAAACACATATTTCATAAATGAGTAAATATAAATTATAAATATGAATGAGGTAGATCCCCGCGACTTGATCAATTGAAAAGTAGCTCGCCTGCAGAAAAACTGTGAGCACCCCTGGGTTACGCACTTTGTCCATGTCCGCCTTTGGAAGATCTGATTTAAGAACACACCTTTAAGACTCTCGAGAAATTCCTAGCTCTTGAATGCTCCGCCCCACTGAGTCCCGTAGAGCTGTGTTTTTCTTTTTTTAAATATGGAGGCACACCACCAGCAGAAAAGGTTAAAAAATGAAATTCAACCAGGTCGTCGTGCCTTATTTTGAGTTTGTTGTTATTTCCTGTGTGTAGTGCTTTATTTCCTGTCTTGCGCTGTTATTTTGGTGACTCTTCCTGTTTTGTTGGTGCTCTCCTGTAGCAGCTTCACGCCTTTTTTTGAGTGCTATTCCCCGCACCTGCTTTGTTTCCGCAATCATGACTATTTCAGTTGTGCGTACACTATCCTTCTTTGTGGGGACATTGTTGATTGTCATGTCATGTACGGATGTACTTTGTGGACGCCGTCGTTGCTTCACACGCTGTAAGTTTTTGCTGTCGTCCAGCATTCTGTTTTTGTTTACTTTGTAGCCAGTTCAATTTTACTTATGTTTTGCATAGCCATCCCTATGCTTCAGTGCCTTTTCCTAGCGGGACTTGCCTTTTTTTCATTTTTGGTGTAAACGTTACATACCTTTTTACCTGCACGCTGTCTACCGCTGTGCTCCGCATATTGGGATCACGACAAACCATCCTCAACGCGTTCTGACTTCTACAAAGCAATGAACTACCTGCTGCCACCTACTGATATGGAGTATTACATGGTTACCCTGCCGAGCTCTACACAGCACAGGCACTAGACAACGGCACATTATTATAATTATTGATTATTGAGCAGTGGGCAGCAGCGGTGCTGTGCCCGGGAATCATTTTTGGTGATTTAACCCCCAATTCCAACCCTTGATGCTGAGTGCCAAGCAGGGAGTAAATGGGTCTCATTTTTATAGTCCTTGGTATGACTCGGCCGGGGTTTGAACTCACAACCTACCGATCTCAGGGCGCACACTCTAACCACTAGGCTACTGAGTAGGCCTAGTTCCAAAATGGCCGGCAGTTAAGAACCTGGTCCAGATTCCAAGATGGAAAGGGAATGTAAGGAACCACCAAGTGACAACCCAGCAGGCACAAGACATTAAAACAATGTTGAGACCTTGTTGAATTAGGTCCTAACATTGAAACAACATGCTTTTTGACGACGTTTGATCAATGTTGGATCCCGACATTGATTTGACCATTGAATGATGGTAATTTCCCGACCATTATTCAACAACACATGTACAACATTGAAACAACATGCTTTTTGACGACGTTTATCCAAAGTCAGGTTGTGACGTAAATTTGATTGTTGAATTTTGGTCATTTCCCAACCAAAATTCCACAACACAAATACAACGGGTGGCCGAGGGTGGAGTCGGCTCTCTTGGTTGCTTTGTTGGGTCTGCTCCTGTCTCTGGCCATGCTCCCCCCACCCCAGCAGACGATTAGTTCCCCCCCCCCCCCCCCCCCCTCGCAGCGTTTACCTGTTTCTCACCTTTTTTGTAAGGGGCGCCGGAAGTTGGCAGACCCGTCAGCAATCCTGTTCTGTCTCCCTGTAATGTTTGTCTGATCTTGAATGGGATTGTGCTGAAAATCTTAATTTTCCCTCAGGGATTATTAAAAGTATTTCTGATTCTGATTTTGAATTTGACACCCGCACAGTACAGTGTTTGATGCTTTGGGGAAATAGGCCTCCACAAGACCACTGTCACCATATCTTACACACAAAGTCAACTTGTGTTCCCTGAAAAAGAAAACAAGACACATTGAAATGAACAAAATCAAATTTGTGGGTTCTGGGTCACCCTTGTATGTAATGTATAATGAATCATAATGTTTCTACGACCACAAAAAGCCATCAAGACACTCCGGAACGAGACATTAAAGTTGTACAAGTGTATGCGGCAGGAAGTGTAGGAAGCATATACCCCTCTATTTGAGTCTAAACATTGCCCTAGACCGCCACAAAATTATTAAAAAAAACTTGAAAGGAATTATTTTGATGAACAAATTGGTCCCCGAGCAGCTTAGAAGTCTGGGAAGGAGTTGTAAGCAGATGCCGGGAAGTTTGCATCACTCCCAGGGATGCTGATTCTTTTTGTCCCTTTGTCGTCCATGTCCTATACATAACATATTCACTGGATATTTCTTTAAAATATGCATAGGGCGGGCGCTTAAAACAACCAAGGGGATATTAATTATGCATAACAGCTCCCGTTGTTCCGCCTGGTGTCTCCTGAACAGTTGGCAGCTGTGTCTCGGCATAATAGGCCTGTCATTTCTTCATTTATTCCTGGGTAGCTCGGAGGTAAAGCGGAGAGAGGATTGGGTGACAGCTTGTGTGAAATGGTATGACGGCTCTTTTTTTTTTGTTGTTCTCTTCCTCCTCCGCCCCCTCAATTTGTATTAAAAATGTTAAACAAATGCGCGTCTGGATTGCTTACCGAAAACATTCCCGTCAGCGGCGCAGCTCAACAAGTCTTCAACTTTTACCTTTGAACTCTTGGATGTGTTTTTGCCGCTTTAATCAATGTTGGGTCCTGACGTTGATTTGACCTTTGAATGTTGGTCATTTCCCGACCAATATTCAACAACACAAATACAACGTTGAAAAAACATGCTTTTTAACGACATTTATTCAATGACAGGTTGTGACGTTGATTTGATCGTTGAATTTTGGTCATTTTACACAACACGAAAAAAACATTGAAAACTTATTGAATTAGGTCCTGACGTTGAGCAACTCAAACCTAATGTTGAAACAACATGCTTTTTGATGACTTTTAATCAATGTCGGGTCCTGACGTTGATTTGACCGTTGAATTTTGGTCATTTCCCGACCCATATTTAACAACACAAATACAACATTGCAACAACATGCTTTTTGACGACATTTATTCAATGTCAGGTCATGTCAACCTATCAATTACACAAGGCCAAGTACCAAAAGATTTTAAGATAGCAAGAGTAACTCCCCTCTTTAAAAAAGGAAGCAAATTGGAACCTGGCAACTACCGACCTGTTTCTATTCTCAGTTCCATTTCGAAAGTAATGGAGAAAATAGTTTATGAACAGGTCAATAGTTACCTTGCCACTAATAAACTCATGTACAAATTCCAATGCGGCTTCAGAACTAACCACTCCACCGACACATGCCTTCTCTATCTGACCGACCACATCAAACATGAGGTGGACGCGGGCAAATACTGCCGCATGGTCATGCTGGACCTTCAGAAGGCCTTTGACACCGTTAACCACGCTATACTGTTGGATAAGCTCAGAGCAATCGGATTTAACAAAACCTCATGGAGCTGGATGCAATCTTACTTGGAGGGGAGGGAGCAGGTGTCGTGTCCCCCCCCCCTCTCGGTGAGCTGTGGAGTCCCCCAAGGCAGTATATTGGGACCTTTACTGTTCCTAATATACATAAACGACATGTCATCGGCATGCGACTGTGAATTGTTTTTGTTTGCGGATGACTCTGCCCTGCTGGTATCCGGCAAGGACAAGTCACAGGTGGAGAAAATCCTCAGTGCTGAGCTCTGTAGAACTTGCACCTGGCTTGCTGACAACAAGCTATCCATACACCTGGGTAAAACAGAATCCATCCTGTTTGGGTCCCACATCAACCTTAAGAAAGTCAATGACTTCACCATAAAAGTGGGTGACATTGTTATCACCAGGAAAGATGAGGTCACCTACCTAGGTTCCATTCTAGAGGCTAATCTTTCCTGTGATAAAATGGCAACCAAGGTAATCAGAAAGGTTAACCAACGAGCGAGATTTCTCTACAGAATCTCCTCTCTGGTCAACAAAAGCACCTTGAGGATTCTGGCGGGAACTCTCGTTCAACCCTTTTTCGATTACGCATGCACCTCCTGGTACCCTAGCACCTCCAAAACCCTCACATCTAAACTCCAAACATCTCAGAACAAGCTAGTCAGGTTACTTCTAGACCTCCACCCCAGATCAATCAATCAATCAATCAATCAATCAATGTTTATTTATATAGCCCTAAATCACAAGTGTCTCAAAGGGCTGTACCAGCCACAACGACATCCTCGGTACAGAGCCCACATACGGGCAAGGAAAAACTCACCCCAGTGGGACGTCGGTGAATGACTATGAGAAACCTTGGAGAGGACCGCATATGTGGGTAACCCCCCCCCCCCTCTAGGGGGGGGGGGGGGGTAAATCTCGCGCCAGGCCGTACCCATATCCGCAGCAGGTCTCGAACAGCCTCTGGCATGATATAAATCCCACCTCACTCCTACCCACTTCTCTAAAGGGGGCTGGCTCAAGGTGGAGGACAGAGTTAAACAACTTGCACTGAGCCTAGTCTATAAAATCCACTAACCACAACACCAGGGGGAGCTCCACTAACCACGTTAAACCCAGATTCCGAACTAACAAATGTCTTAACTCATTCCCTTTCTATGCCACATCAATGTGGAATGCGCTTCCAACAGGTATAAAAGAAAGGGCATCTCTATCCTCCTTCAAAATCGCAATAAAAGTTCACCTCCAGGCAGCTACAACCCTAAACTAACACCATCCCCGGATTGCTAATAATCAAATGTAAACAATCAAATGCAGATACTTTTTCTTATGCCTTCTGATCTCTCTCTCTCTCTCTCTCTCTCTCTCTCTCTCTCTCTCTCTCTCTCTCTCTCTCTCTCTCTCTCTCTCTCTCTCTCTCTCTCTATGTCCACTACTTGCTGTCCATATCCTACCCCCCCCCACACCCCTGATTGTAAATAATGTAAATAATTCAATGTGATTATCTTGTGTGATGACTGTATTATGATGATAGTATATATGATAGTATATATCTGTATCATGAATCAATTTAAGTGGACCCCGACTTAAACAAGTTGAAAAACTTATTCGGGTGTACCATTTAGTGGTCAATGTACTTCACTGTGCAACCTACTAATAAAAGTCTCAATCAATCAATCAATCAAGGTTGTGACGTTGATTTGATCTATGAATTTTGGTCATTTCCCAACCAATATTCCACAACACAAAAACAACATTGAGAATTTGTTGAATTAGGTCCTGACATTAAGCAACTCAAACCTAACGTTAAAAGAACATGCTTTTTAACAACGTTTAATCAACGTTGGGTCCTGACGTTGATTCGACCGTTGCATTTTGGTGATTTCCCTACCAATATTCAACAACACAAATACAACGTTGAAACAATATGCTTTTTGAAAACGTTTATTTTTAATGTCAGGTTGTAACGTTGATTTGATCGTTGAATTTTGGTAATTTTCCAACCGATATTACACAACACGAAAAAAAACATTGAAAACTTGTTGAATTAGGTTCTGACGTTGAGCAACACAATCCTAACATTGAAACAACATGCTTTTTGACGACATTTAATCAACGTTGGGTCCTGACGTTGATTTGACTGTTGAATTTTGGTAATTTCCCGACCAATATTCAACAACACAAATACAACGTTGAAACAACATGTTTTTTGACGACGTTTATTTTCAATGTCAGGTTGTAACTTTGATTTGATCGTTGAATTTTGGTCATTTCCCAACCGATATTCCACAATACAAAAACAACATTGAGAAGTAGTTTTATTTATTTATCATTTTATCATTTTATTTTATCATTTATTTATCATTTATCATTTAAGTAGTTGAATTAGGACCTGACGTTGAGCAACTCAAACCTAACTTTGAAACAACATGCTTTTTGACGACGTTTAATCAATGTTGGGTCCTGACGTTGATTTGACCATTGACATTTGGTCATTTCCCAAACAACAACGTGGATCCAACATTGGACATCAACATTGTCTCAATTTTAATTAAATTTCAAAGTCAGTTTGAAAGGACGTGTACGTATAATCAACGTTGTATCAATGTCTTGTGCCTGCTGGGAATGAGCAGAATTAGTTATAGTTAGTTATAGCCATAGTTATTAAAATTATATTTTTTTTATATGGAAAACACCCTATAGGACTGAGTGAAAAATGTAGTGTATTAGAAACAGAAGAACATGTTATTATGGGATGTGCCAAGAATAACAAAGACTCTTTTTTGATGGCGCCACCAAGAAGTGAATGAGACAACATCTTTCATAATATTGCATTAAAAATGAAATTGCTATGAGTCTTGCAGCAATGTGAGTTTTAATGGCCGATCGATCGGCCACTACGACTGCAACTAACGATTCTTTTGATTAATCGGATTATAAAGCGTACACATATTTATTGGCTCTGATTTTTCCATCGATTTCTAAATGCATCTTAAGTTTTTTTTAGGCATGTGCTTACTAACCACAAATATGACTAATTAATTCATAAATATTTATTTTACTGTAACTGTGCAGCGCATTCAGCTGTAACACAAATTAAAAGGACTATTAAAATGTTGTCCATTTAAAAGAAAGGAAGGGCAACTTGCTAAAAAATAAAACAATTAACCTTGTTTATGTATTTAAAAAACGGTTAAGTAGCAGCAATGAAAACAAACAATAAAACACAAAATCTAACTTCCTCAAAAAGAAAAGCATTTTGTGTTGTTTAAAAATATGCACACTGATTTATTGATTATTGATTAACTCTTGGTAGTTTTAGCACTGTAACAGACGCAGTGTGTAGATTTCTATCTTTGATTAATTCCTAAATTGTTGGCTATTTAATATATTGTAGGTTTAATCTTAAAATACCTCCGCATTGGCGCCTGTCTGTGTGTGTGTGTGTGTGTGTGTGTGTGTGTGTGTGTGTGTGTGTGTGTGTGTGTGTGTGTGTGTGTGTTCTTGTATTTCTACCCTTCTTGAGACATCAACAAGGAAAAGTACCTTCAAGTTAGGACATAAATCATAGTCCCAATACGGACAACCATAGCATCTAATAAAGAGCCAAATACTAAAGTCTGTGAACATTGCTCCAAAGTCAGGATTTTTTGTTGATTTAATGTGCATACCAAAGTAATCATTGACAGGTGCAAAGGCAGCAGTATATGATAAAACAAGACGGTAGCTAAGGAAGAACTTCCGTATTCATCCCCGAAAAAACCCGCCAGATTTTACGACTTCGGGTGATGATGTAAGACAACCCGCGTCCCATATGTGACCATTGGATGAACAAAAATACTACGGTACTAAAACTATGGTGGCCATTAACAGTTAGCTTCTACAGCTGGGTTGCCCAAAGTGCGGCACAGGGGCAATCTGTGGTCTGTGACTCGTATGTCATCGGCCTTAAGCACATTACAAAAACCAAAAAATAGAAATCTCATTAGCACCCCTGGTGGAGAAATCTATAAAAATTAGGGTGGTCCCAAAAAGGAGGGATTTTTCAAATTGACTGTGTGTCGGTTTTAAAAGTACTCCACCTCTGGTCAACATGTGTAATAACAAGTGTGTGTAAGACATTGAAATGCTGCCCCTCTGACCAAAATGAATACAAATAAACATATAAATATGTATATATAGACATACTGTAATAACTTGAAGTAAAGAATGGAAATTAAAAACCAATTACAAACAAAAAAATCCCCCCCCAAAAAAAATTATCAAAAAGCTTACCTTTTTTATATTTGCATAGTATGTATATATTATTAATGTTGTAAATACAAATCTTTATATATCCTCGAAAGGGTGGTCCTAAAGAGGTAGGCATTTTTCACATGTCTCAAGAAGGTAACAAATACAATAATGTGTGTGTGTGTGAGTGTGTGTGCGTGTGTGTGTGTGTGTGTGTGTGTGTGTGTGTGTGTGTGTGTGTGTGTGTGTGTGTGTGTGTGTGTGTGTGTGTGTGTGTGTGTGCTTTGAAAAGTACTTGAATTAATGTAGACAAAGTTTAGCAGGCTCGAATTTGGCTACAATGATAGTTAAAGTTATTTTTCACTCAACTTCGTCTGACATAGGGATGTAACAGTAAACAGTATAATGATAAACCGCGGTAAAATTATGGGCGGTTAGTAATATCGTTAACATTTTTACATTCCAAAAAAACTTATTTATTAATGTATTTTAGGCAACACTGCCTACTTCCTGGAAAATGAGTCACAGCAGCGCTGGCGCACGCGTCGGTTGGCTTGAAAAAACATGGCGGAACACAACTACACGGACTTTGCTACGGAGATTTCCCCTCAGATTAAACAGCGATTGGTTTAACTTCATTTTCCCTCGCTTCATTTCCGTGGAGTCTCGGCGTGCATTTAAGAGCGCACTGTTTTTCCATGGTGACAGGTGTGGACAATATTGGAGACAGACGCATTTATTTCACACTAAAAATAAACAGCGAAGGAAAAAACTATTTGATGATGCTTTAATTTTCTCAACACAGCGTCCATCAGCTGCTGTGACTGACAGTTAATGAGGTGAGGAAACATGCAGCAGGCGATGTGTCGTGAACGTTGTCACAACTTGTTTATAAAGTCTTTAGTTTGTTTACTGGGATGATCACTCGTCCACTCGTCCTTTATTTAACTGAATCAGTGTTCAAATAACATCAGTACTAGCTATAATGTTTTGTCATCTCATCGAACGGAACACAGGCGTTGAAGATTGTGTATTCGAAGTGGGAGGTATCACTCGTGTTTTCTTTTTTTGTTGGCCAAACTGTTGGTGTTGTTGGAGAATAACAAAGCTTGTTTATTAGACTTTATTTTCATTAGCCAAACTGCTTTACTTTATTTTGATATCAAAACATAAACAGCAAGTTGTTTTTTTTTACGTTACTTGTGTTTTTTTCATGTCACACAGGTATTATTTTAAAAACCATTTATGTGACACAGCATTTTATTGTGTATAGATAATTCCTATACGACATATTTCTGCTCAAACTCTTAATGGATCTGTCCCGATACATCATATACATATAAATGTACATAACTTAAAGAATACCTCTCTATTTCAAAATATAAACATAGAAAAAGTAATAAGAAAAAGATGACAAGCTGATATTATTATTGAACAAAAAAATAAATACTTGTCTTTAAGTATAACATTTATTGCCTTTTTATTAGAGATGTCTGATAATATCGGACTGCCGATATTATCGGCTGATAAATGCTTTAAAATGTAATATCGTAAATTATCGGTATCGTTTTCAAAAAGTAAAATTTATGACTTTTTAAAACGCCGCTGTACGGAGTGGTACAAAGAGCAGTTATAATTGCCAACCCTCCGATTTTCCCGGGAAACTCCCGAATTTCAGTGCCCCTCCCGAAAATCTCCCCGGGCAACCATTCTCCCGAATTTCTCCCGATTTCCACCCAGACAACAATATTGGGGGCGTACCTTAAAGGCACTGCCTTTGCGTGCCGGCCCAGACACATAATATCTACGGCTTTTCACACACACAAGCGAATACCACGCATACTTGGTCAACAGCCATACAGGTCACACTGAGGGTGGCCGAATAAACAACTTTAACACTGTTACAAATATGCGCCACACTGTGAACCCACACCAAACAAGAATGACAATCACATTTCGGGAGAACATCCGCACCGTAACACAACATAAACACAACAGAACAAATACACAGAACCCCTTGCAGCACTAACTCTTCCGGGACGCTACAATATACTCCCTACCCCACCCCCCAAATCCCGCCCACCTCAACCTCCTCATGCTCTCTCAGGAAGAGCATGTTCCAAATTCCAAGCTGCTGTTTTGAGGCATGTTAAAAACAATAATGCACTTTGTGACTTCAATAATAAATATGGCAGTGCCATGTTGGCATTTTTTTCCACAACTTGAGTTGATTTATTTTGAAAAAACCTTGTTACATTGTTTAATGCATCCAGCGGGGCATCACAACAAAATTAAGCATAATAATGTGTTGATTCCACGACTGTATATATTGGTATCGGTTGATATCGGAATCGATAATTAATAGTTGGACAATATCGTATATCGGCAAAAAAGCCATTATCGGACATTTCTTTTTATTCAACATTACAAATGACATGATGGCGTCGCGTTCACACCCAAACACTGTTTTGCCTAACATAATGAATAATCAAGATTTTAGTATTGATAAAAAATCATCTTAATTATTAATTTGGCCATAATCGTGCAGCCCTATGTGTAAAACTAGATCTAATATATGAACACTATTATATCTATAAGGCCAAAAAGTGGTTAAGTCTTATGGCCATCAAGTGCCATCTTTCAAAATTCTTACATTTATTTTAATTTTTTTTATCTCTTATGTCCACAAAGTGTTATCTTGCACAATTTTCACATTTATTTGATCTTTTTTTTTTCTGCCATATTACTTTTTGTAAATGTTTGTGTTGCTTTTATACGCACATTCAATTTCTACTTGAGGTCCATATTGGTATCGGGGACAACCCTTGTCCTTACACAGTGCATAGAAATGACACCTAGAGGTTCACAAGGCTACCGTCGAGTACTATATTGGGTGAAACAAGGGTAAAGGTTACTATTAGGGTCTTATTGTATGTTTAGAGCAGGGGTATCAATCCTACGGCCTGGCCCGCGAACAGGTTTTATCTGGCCCGCGTGATGAGTTTGCAAAGTATTAAAATGAGCTGCTTTTTTTCTAACAAAAGAAACTGCTGTTCTAAATGTGTCCACTGGTTGTCACAATAGAAATTCTGTTAGGCAAGCAAACGGTTTACGGTATACCGGGGCCAAGCTGCAGGTACACAGTAAAAGGTGACTGTGGCTCCTCCTCCTCGACCCACATGAAACTTAAAACCTGCCGTTTTATGTCTTCTGCTTCGAACACATGGTTATTTGGCACCCTCGTTGCCCCAAAATGTCTCTGTCAAACACGAGAAAAGTGAACTTAACCCTTTTGAAATTTTTTACCTCCGTTTATTACGGTTTGTTGAGTTAGCACTGGATTGATACGTGGACATGACAAAGGAGGTATTTGATACCTAGAAGAGTTTACATGTTGTGTTTTGTGTCCCAATCCCAGAAATACTGTGACTTAAAGTTTAATCCTGGCTTTGTAGATACACTGATACCAAGTCTAAACTCATTGATTTTCTGAAAATGCACCAATTTCCTCAGAATTTTCAACAAACTTGAAGTGTTTTGTCCAGAGGATTATTTGTGATTCATACGTTTTCGGAATGTGGTTGTTCTATTTTTGGCCAAAGTAAAACAAAGAAAACAACCTGGAGTTGTCTTTATTTTTAAGTTATCATGCCACGATTTTACCATTCCGGCCCACTTGGGAATAGATTTTCCTCCATGCGGCCCCTGAGCTAAAATGAGTTTGACACGCCTGGTTTAGAGGGTTCTTAAAAACATATTGAGAAGGTTCTAAAGAGTTTTGTATGCCATACTAGGGTTGTTAAAAGCAAGCCAAAATCAGGCATGCTAATTTCTAAAATAGTCGCTAAACTCGTTACAGTGTTACCTCGATTATTGGGGTAGGCAAATTTTACGCGTAATAAGGACATTGTTTATTTTATGATTTGTATTCACATTTAACACCTTCATAAGCCCTCCACAACACTTCCTTTGCTCTTAAAACACTCCAAAATATACATAGTTCTGACATGAAACTTCAATGGGCGATCAAATCTGAGTGTAGTCCTTTGAAATCCGCCACGCACCGAGACCCCAATAAATAAGGAAGGAATTCATTGCTTATCAGATGTTGCTGATATTCCGTGTTCTAATGTGAATTATTTCCGTCCAGGTGAGTGACGAACTGTTAAGGCGCTGACATAAATACAAAAAATAAACCCACGGGAAGTTCGGAGGAGGCTGAAATGTATAACTGGCAGAGAGCTGAAGGCTTGACTTTTGACCCGAGGCTGGTTTGCGTCATATTTTCTATCATTGAATTTCATCAGTTCTTCCTCCAGCATGACACAGTAGTCCATCCACGTTTGGGGAGAGTCCAGATCAAACTGTGGCTGCTACAATACTGAACGCTGACACGAATACATATTAAAGGCCTACTGAAACCCACTACTACCGACCACGCAGTCTGATAGTTTATATATCAATGATGAAATCTTAACATTGCAACACATGCCAATATGGCCGGGTTAACTTATAAAGAGCAATTTTAAATTTCCCGGGAAACTTCCGGCTGAAAACATCTCGGTATGATGACGTTTGCGCGTGACGTCACGGGTTGAAGCAGACATTTTGGAATAGCACGGTGGCCAGCTTAAGTCGTCTGTTTTCACCACATAATTCCACAGTATTCTGGACATCTGTGTTGGTGAATCTTTTGCAATTTGTTCAATTAACAATGGAGACTGCAAAGAAGAAAGCTGTAGGTGGGATCGGTGTATTAGCGGCTGGCTACAGCAACACAACCAGGAGGACTTTGAGTTGGATAGCAGACGCGCTACCGTGAGTACAGCTTTGGCTTCCAAACATTTGATCGCTTGCCCGTACGTGCGTGTCGCTATGTGCATGTCACGTACGTAACTTTGGGGAAATATATGTTGTTGTCGTCGAAAGCTACAACGCCGTCCGCCGCCGCGCCGCTGTCCTCACCTGTCTAGGTTGACTTCCTCCGGGCCGCCGACGGCACCGATCATCGTGGTGAAGTCCTTCGTTGCGCAGTCGATCGCTGGAACGCAGGTGAACACGGGTGTTGATGAGCAGATGAGGGCTGGCGTAGGTGGAGAGCTAATGTTTTTAGCATAGCTCTGTCGAGGTCCCGTAGCTAAGTTAGCTTCAATGGCGTCGTTAGCAACAACATTGCTAGGCTTCGCCAGGCGGCACAGCATTAACCGTGTGGTTACAGGTACAGGGTTTGGTAGTATTGTTGATCTTCTGTCTATCCTTCCAGTCAGGGGCTTATTTTTCTGTTTCTATCTGCAGTTAAGCACAATGCTATCACGTTAGCTCCGTAGCTAAAGTGCTTCGCCGATGTATTGTCGTGGAGATAAAAGTGACTGTGAATGTCCATTTCGCGTTCTCGACTCTCATTTTCAAGAGGATATAGTATCCAACGTGGTTTAAAATACAAATCCGTGATCCACAATAGAAAAAGGAGAGAGTGTGGAATCCAATGAACCCTTGTACCTAAGTTACGGTCAGAGCGAAAAAAGATACGTCCTGCACTGCACTCTAATCCTTCACTCATCCACAAATATTTCATCCTGGCTCAAATTAATGGGGTAATCGTCGCTTTCTCAGTCCGAATCGCTCTCGCTGCTGTTGTAAACAATGTGCAAATGTGAGGAGCCCTTCAACCTGTGACGTCACGCTACTTCCGGTACAGGCAATGCTTTTTTATCAGCGACCAAAAGTTGCGAACTTTATCGTCGATGTTCTCTACTAAATCTTTTCCGCAAAAATATGGCAATATCGCGAAATGATCTAGTATGACACATAGAATGGATCTGCTATCCCCGTTTAAATAAGAAAATGTCATTTCAGTAGGCCTTTAAATCAGCCTGCTGGATAAGAGACAATAAATCAACTGGGGGTGTCTTCATCTGACATTGATATCAAAATAGCAATCTGTTGTCAGCAAAAAAAAAAACAAGAATCAGGTGATATCGGCGTGCATCTGAAATGTCTGATACAAGCAGTACGGCAGCGCTTAGAACTTGGGCAAAGAATGGACGGCCAGTTAAGATCTAAACGTCCGCCAATAAAAACACGTTTGGACTGTCCTATCTTAGTCAAGTCATACCAAAGGTAAACATGCTCGGCTATAGGCCAGGGATTCTCAAATTGCGGTACGTGTACCACAAGTGATACGCAAAAGAATCACACAGTGTTTTATTTTCCTGTTTCATCTGACATCACATGGACAAAGAAAAGACCTTCTGGAGGAAAGTTATGTGGTCAGCTGAAACAAAAATTGAGCATGGTCAGGCATGGTGGTGGTAGTATTATGCTCTGGGCCTGTTTTGCTGCCAATAGAACTGGTGCTTTACAGAGAGTAAATGGGACAATGAAAAAGAAGGATTACCTCCAAATTCTTTAGGACAACCTAAAATCATCAGCCCGGAGGTTGGGTCTTGGGCGTAGTTGGGTGTTCCAACAGGACAATGACCCCAAACACACGTCAAAAGTGGTAAAGGAATGGCTAAATCAGGCTAAAATTAAGGTTTTAGAATAGCCTTCCCAAAGTCCTAACTTTGGGAAGTCCATGTCAGAAAACCAACACATTTAGCGTCAAAAATTCAACCAGAAGCTTGCCAGAAGCTTGTGGATGGCTACCAAAAGCGCCTTATTGCAGTGAAACTTGCTAAGGGACATGTAACCAAATATCAACATTGCTGTATGTATACTTTTGACCCAGCAGATTTGGTCACATTCTCAGTAGACCCATAATAAATTCATAAAAGAACCAAACTTCATGAACGTTTTTTGTGACCAACAAGTATGTGCTCCAATCACTCTATCACAAAAAAATAAGAGCTGTAGAAATTATTGGAAACTCAAGACAGCCATGACATTATGTTCTTTACAAGTGTATGTAAACTTTTGACCACGACTGTGTATGTATATATACCTGTATATTAAAGCTGCAACTAACAACTAATTTGATAATCGATTAATCTGTCGATTATTACTTCGATTAATCGATTAATAATCGGATAAAAGAGACCAACTACATTTCTATCCTTTCCAGTATTTTATTGAAAACAAAACAGCATACTGGCACCATACTTATTTTGATTATTGTTTCTCAGCTGTTTGTAAATGTTGCAGTTTATAAATAAAGGTTTATAAAAATAAAAATAAATACAATAAAAAAGTTGCCTCTGCGCATGCGCATAGCATAGATCCAACGAATCGATGACTAAATTAATCGCCAACTATTTTGATAATCGATTTTAATCGATTGAATCGATTAGTTGTTGCAACCCTAATATATGTGGCGACTTGTCCAGGGTATACCCCGCCTTCCGCCCGATTGTAGCTGAGATAGGCTCCAGCGCCCCCCGCGCCCCCAAAGGGAATAAGCGGTAGAAAATGGATGGATGGATATATATATATATATATATATATATATATATATATATATATATATATATATATATATATATATATATATATATATATATATATATATATATATATGTATGTGTGGGAAAAAAATCACAAGACTATTTCATCTCTACAGGCCTGTTTCATGAGGGGTTTCCTCATGAAATCTCCTGAGGATTGAGGAAACCCCTCATGAAACAGGCCTGTAGAGATGAAATAGTCTTGTGATTTTTTTCCCACACATACATATTACGCTCTACCACGGTATCGAGCACTATTTTTTGGATAATCTAATTAAGACATATATATATATATATATATATATATATATATATATATATATATATATATATATATATATATATATATATATATATATATATATATACATATATATATATATATATATATATATATATATATATATATATATATATATATATATATATATATATATATATATATATATATATATAATTTTTGTATATATATATATATATATATAAATATATATATATATATATATAATTTATGTATATATATATATATATATATATATATATATAGGTACCAGGAAGTGTTACTATCAGTTCAAATGCGAAAGGTACACATCCTTTTCTGTCTAAAGGTGAGTGTTTTTTCACACTTGCCAATGTTCTGAGTAGTTTTACTTCATCAAGCGAATTCTAACAATCCACACTATAAAAATAATACAATTATGCTGATTCGTGCTGATATCGTATCGGAAATAATATTCACATCTCAATGCTCAGAGCCTCAACATCGGTTATCAGACGGTGACTGCACAGAAATGCAGAAATAGAAACATGGCTCATGTACTTTAATATGCATGTCCAGCGTATCAAAGCGACACTCAGCAACGACTTGACCCCTGGGTGGCGTTATCGTGAATGGCTTTCAGACAACGCTAAAGACGGCCCCGCACTTGAGCTTGTTTACAAGACTGCTCTTCTTCAGCCTCGCTGCATCCCTAATTCACTCCTCCGTTAGCGCCACTAATGTACACAAAGTAGTAAAGAGTGAGCCTGAACAGGAAATTTTTCCCCCATACCCAAACACGCGTTTCCTCTAAACGCAGCATCGGGGAAGACAGGTACGCTTCCCCTCGCGAGAATTACCGAGTAAGCTTTTATTGCAAGCTGCGTGCGCCAAAAATAGCCCGCGTCTGTCTTATCCGAGATAGAAGCTCTCGAGATGACGCTCGGAAAAGAACCAGAGCGATTCACACATGTCGATGATGACTCACCCAGCATAATGAAATCCAACCGTCTGTTTTTGTTTTGTTCCTCCAACAGTTGATAAGGCAATTTATTTACTTATTATTCCGATTGATGGGACTGCTACTTCATGTAGCTTTTTATGTTTGCTTTCATCCATCCATAGCATTCCCCACACACACACACACACACACACACACACACACACACACACACACACACACACACAGCATAATGAAGGCGACCACACAAACAGACACCAATGCAAATTGCACAAACTGAAAAATGAAGGCGTCGAAGCACACATCTGCCGTTTCTGACGTTTGCTTGTTTTGATGTATCTGTGCCCAGTGGGGAGCCGATGTAACGAATAGGTGCGCTCCTTAAGTGCATGTTTCCATCACGTTCATCAAATGTGATGCAGACACGCGGGCGGTAATGGTTTTGTTCTCCTCAGGATGCATACCTATCGCTGGCAGCCTTCAGGGGTGGGGGATGATGAGACAGAGTTTTGTTAAACGACTTCACAAAATCAAATAAAAAAAGGATACGTTGACAGACAGACAATCGCTAATGAGCAGTGAGCAAAAACCCGGTACAATATCTGTGCCTCAGGCGTTATGGAAAATTTCTCACAATGACAAAGCAGAGTGACGACCAAGAGAGGTGTTTCCCACACATCGGCAATCTAGTTGTGGCAGCGGCGTCGTATGAGTTGCATTATTGCCTATGATGCGTATATATACATATATACCTACATACATACAGTATATATATATATATATATATATATATATATATATATATATATATATATATATATATATATATATATATATATATATATACATATACATATATACACATACATATATATATATATATATATATATATATATACACCCATATATATATATATATATATATATATATATATATATATATATATATATATATATATATATATATATATATATATATACACCCATATATATATATATATATATATACATACATATATATATATATATATACACCCATATATATATACACATACATACATACATATATATATATATATATATATATATATATATATATATATATATATATATATATATATAT